>NW_015661023.1:588549-621200 GCF_001515625.1 Sinocyclocheilus rhinocerous | reverse complement strand
ACATTTTTGGTTGTTTTTGCTCAAAAAGTTTTTTTTTTTTTTTTCAATCAATGCATTTTATAACTATTTCTGCTATTAAAGCAGACTGTTTGTCTATTGTTGTAACCCAGTTCCTTTTTATTTATTGTTTATTTATTTATTTTGACACATTTTATGCAGAAATCCAAAATACATAAGGGATTTTTTTTCCTTGTGATTGTATATATGCCAAAACTAACGCACATATTTACTCAATGATTCTAATATTACATTTAATGTCACAATTGCCTTTATAACTCATAATAATATTAACTCACTGTATCTCACATAAAAAAGTACCTTAATTAAAGCTATTCAACAAAGTCTCATGCCGTTCAAAACAGCTTGAGGAAGCAATCAGGATGCAGAATTGTAATTGATAATTAATCTAAAATATATGAAAATATTTCAATTTATCTAAAGGGTTTAGACAGCACAAGAAGAATAGTGGACATTAAAAAAAAAAAAAGTAAAACCATTAAAGGCACACCATGCTAGAGCGAATTCATGCATGTCATAAGCTGTCAATGTTGAAGTCAACATCTAGAGTCTTAAAACTGTGCAAATAAATAAACAAACACATTGTGTGCAGCCAGAGAGACACAGGCAGTCTAGACAATGGATGCTGGTTTAATCATCATGTGTAAATGTAAAAAGGTTCAGCAAACTACAACATCTCACAGCTGTCTCCTACTTGTTATTCGCAGGGATTTGTCATCCAGAGAAAGTATAAGTTCATGAACACTCTCTAGTAGCTCTCTGCACTCCACAGCTTCAGCTTTCACTCCTCATCTTTCTCCAGCTCTCTGGAGGAGTCCGGGAGGTCGAGGGACACAAAAGCCAGAAAACCCTCCAGAATCCTTCAGAGCCAGCGGCGTCTTCAAGAGCGACCCTGTCCTCCTGAACCTCTGCACTTATTCAATCCACACACCCTTCTGAAAACCAGCAGATGAAGCCCAATGAAGGCCAATATCCAGATGTTTTCCAGAAAACGCTGGCAGGACTGACTGTGGAAAGCGAGCAGGTAAATGAGAGAGATTTGTCCCAAATGCTCACACTTTAACGTGAGGATAGAAGACATCCTCTGAATGTGTGCGTCCTTCAAACACTGAGGACTGAAATACAATCCTGCACATTCAGCATATTCATGCAAACAATAATTATACCGAATAATTAGCGGTGTGTTTGCTAAGGCAAGCACTGCCATTACTGGTGCTCATACTTATTGATTTGAACTCTAACCCAAAGAAAATCTAATGTGAGAACATTGCTACTTCAGCAATAACAAAACTGGGCGAATATCTATGTATTTTTTTGTGATCTATGCAAGTTATTATTATTATTATTATTATTATTGTGAAGTTGAAGTAATACTAGCATTGGTACAATAATAATAATAATAATAATAATAATAATAATGTTATCATTATTAATATTTTTATTATTATAACAAAATTACAGCAATTCTAAAATATTAAATAATAAAAAAGTAAAATATAAGTAAAAAATACAGTATTTTTGATAAATAAAATACAAATATAAAAAAATATATTATTTAATTTTTCATAAAATAAAATCAATGTTAATTGAAAAATTGAAATAAATTAAAATATATAAATGTAAACTTATTTTCATTTCAGCTAGTTTCAAAGATAACATATCACATTTTCATTTAGTTTAGCTTGATGTAAAATAACTACAACTAAAATAACTAAAAATAATAAAAACTATACAGAAATTTAAGAGCAACAAAAAGTAACAAAAGTGATAAAAATGGATAACAAAAATTACTAAAACGTTAACTAAAATCAACATGAAAGCAGAAAAGTAAAAAAAAAAAAAGCGATATATCTCAGTTATACTAAAATAACATCAATTTAGTTTAACTTGATATACTAAAATAAATACAACTAATATTGAAATAAAAATAGCAAAAATATATAGACATATTTAAAAAATATATATAAAAATGAGAAAAAAAATACTAAAACTTCACCTAAAATGAAAATGAAAAAAATAAAATAAAATAAAATACAACATCATAATCTCAAAGACAAAATAAAATGCTTGTACTCTCTTTAGAAAAAGAAAATCTAGTATTATAGCATCAATTCCAAACGTTTGTATTAGCATCTAAAGGCCAGAGCTGTTGTGTATTTGCAGAAAGGCAGCAGACTCATTTATCCAGCAGAAGTAGTTTTGCCCAGAGTTTCAGTAATGATGTGAGCTCCGGCAGACTCTGAGGACTGCAGCTCTGTTCTGCTTCACCGGCTTTGCTGGAGAAACACCTGACCTCTCCATAACCTCAGCTAATATCTGACTGTGTGTTTGTGTGTAACCCATTTGTAATCGATTTATGTTCTCCTGTTGCTTTTGCCTTCAGTGAGACTCTACCGTCATCCAGCTCTCTCTCTCTCTAATCCCTCTGGGTTTTTCTCCTGCGTTTTTCGTTTAAGTCTCATCTCTCTGTCCTCAGTCGTGTATCTGCTACTCTCTAATGCTGTATGACTGCTCACTCTGGCTCTCTAACACACCAGACTCACCGAAACACACTTTACAGCTTATTCTGTGCTTCGCTCATACATACGTGTGAAGGCCAGGTTTGCCCGGAAAATATCAAACAATACTGGATTGGTGTGGAAAAAATGTCATTCAAGGCCGTAACCATGTTTTGAACATTGGGGGGGACCAACTTGGAATGAATGTTCATTTATTTTAATGCGGTGCGCTGTCGCCCTTTCTACGTAAAAATCAGTCAAATCATGTAACGTGAATATCATACAGTCTCTTGCTCGAGACAAAAAACCCCCCAAAAAAACAAGTTGAAAGTGTATAAGAGACACTGTTTCTCAAGTGCTTTCCGTGAGCGCGATTCAATTTGTATGGTTTTTATACCATCCCTTTTCTTTTATCGTACGGACTTGTGTTTAAGCAGCGCACAGTCAGCAGTATGTAAAACCACCTCATTATCAGAGAGCCAATGTGTTCCTGCACATCCGTACCTGACAGTCTGACGCGGGAACGGCCGGCACTAATAACAAAGAAGTAGAGAAAGAATGCTCCTCTACCTGTCAGTGTGCGATCTGAGGGTAATGAATGAGCGCTGAGGGGTGTGTGTGTGTGTGTGTGTGATAGCATTAAAAAAAGGAATAGTGCCGCAATCATCTTGTTGCAGCTTCGGCTCACTGACCGTCCTGACAGATTTCTCAGCACACACACACACACACACACACACACACATGTATGTATTAAATGTTTGCAATAATGCTGCAATTTAGTAAATTTTAAAATATATTGACTTTAAGTTTAATATTGGAAAATGCAGTTACAATTATAATCAAGCATGTTACATGTGCTTTAGTATGTTAAGCAACATATCAGGATAAGTGTACTTCTTTAAAAGATGATAAAAGACACATAAAATACACTTAATATACTTTAAATATACTTTAAATTAAAACGTTTAATTTGACATCATTACAAAGGACACTTTTTAAAAGTGTACTTAAGTGTGTTCAGAAACAGTCATGAAAGAGCCTTTTATTTTGTTAATATATGCAAGCATACTTTTTACCATTTGTTTTATTTGAGCTAGTTTCCATGTTTTCCAATTTCACATTTAATCTAACTTACTAACTAAATAACTAAATTCACACATACATATATATATATATATATATATATATATATATATATATAGTACCTCAATGACACTAAAATAACATTGAATTAATGCCAATGTGTGTACAATAATAAATGGATCAGTATGTGAAGCATGTGTGTTGTGTTGATGCTTTTACTGTATATGGTGAAATTTCATCTCACCGTTCGCATTGATCAGAATCTCACGGTAGATATTATAACATGCGGCGTGCTCACACTGCTGTTATATTTGTCTCATATGATTAATCTCTGGGCATAAACTCACTCTGGCACTATGTGACTGGAGATTCGGCTGGGGTTGGTCAGATCTCTCCAAGGCATTGATGGTGTTTTGTAGTATAAATGAATGGTGTGTGTGTGGGCCTGTAGTCATATTACTGCAGTAATGGCAAGTAATGCACTGGCCGCTGTGAGAATAATATCAGCATTTCTCCTGTTTTCGCTCTCCTTCCCTCATATCATGTTATTTTTACTCCACATTGATATTTTGGATACTTATCCCCGAGGAAAGACACAAACAGACAGACAAAGAGAGGATTTTTAACGAATGCAAGATTGAGATGAACATTCTGTAGTCACCCAGAATAGCAATGCGGTCAGAGCGTGTGTGTGTGTGTGTGTGTGTGTGTGTGTGTGTGGCCGATAGTCTGGTGTCATACTGATGTAAGCAAACCATTCTGTCACTGGAAGATCAGAGAAACCGCTTTGATGGACAGCGATGAGACTGAAAGAGGCTGGACCTACAACAAAGAAAGACACAAGAGCTTCATAAATGATGTATTCTCTGTCCAAACACATCTCCTCCATCTCTTTTCACATGTTCTCAGAATGATGATATGAATCATGTTTGAAATCAGTCTCTTTAAATCAGTTTCTATCTCACCATTCTTACTTTTTCCCCAGAATTTTTCATTTACATCTTGCAATTCTGTTTTTTTTTTTTTTTAAAGAGGATTATTATGGATATAACACACTTTAAAAGAATGCACTTATGTGCAGACCTAATGTTTTTGAGTACTTAAAGTTAACTGCAACTTAATGAAAATGCAATATAGTTTAAATTTATATTAAACACAATTAGCTGAACTTTAGAGTGTTTTTGACCCACTTAAGTAGGACTTAAGTAGCCTATCTTTATATGTAATTTCATAATTACTTGTATTGCCTTTGAAATATGGTTGAAGTACTGCTGAATATACTGACAAGCATTTATGATAAACTAAGATATACTTTAATCTTATTTCTGCTGGAACTTGCATATCTTGTATTTAAGTGTATTTGTAATTACACTTTTGTAATGAAGTTGTAATTCAGCACATTTAAAATCTATTAACTTTACATTTAATATTGAATAACACACTACAGTTAAAATCATAATCACGTACTTTACATGTGCTTTAGTATGTTAGTCAACACATCAAAATAAGTGCACTTCTTTAAAACATTTTGACATTATTACCAAGGTCACTTTTTAAAAGTGCACTTAAGTGTACTCATTTACATCTTGCAATTCTGTGTTTTTTTTTTTTTTTTTTGCCATGTAATAATAATAATAAAATAAATAAATAAATAAATGTAATTGTGACTTTCTGTTGCACAGGTCTGACTTTTTTCATCTCAGTTGTGAGTTTATATCTCATAATTCTGACTATCCTTTTCATAATTAGGAGATATAAACTCAGAATCCTGACTTTTTCCCCTCTGAGTTGCATGTTTATATTTCACAATTCTGAGTTTATATCTCATGGTTTTGAGAAAAAAAGTCTAAATTGTGAAGTATAAATTCATAATTGTGAGAGAAAAAAAGTAAATTGTGAGATAAATGTGTTTATTTATATGAAAAATATTATCAGGAAACTACATGAGTTAAAGCAAACCGTATGCGTTGACGTTTTCTTAACTTTTGCATAGGTGCAAGTGCAATAATTCTGCTGAAATCAAAAAAATGAATTTTTTGAAAATTGTCATTTATAATAATTTGTTAGCAAAATAATCGTGATTTTCAGTTTAACCAAATTATCATTGGAGCCCTAGCTGGAAACTTAAAATTCTGACAAAAAAAAATCAAAATTCCAAATGCCACATAACTCTTGATTTTATGGGCTCTTCGAGTATCTTGGCAACCAACACAAAGGCTGGTTCAGTCCCAAAGATCTTCCAAACCTCATCTATTGTCCTCTTCGCCCATCAGCAAGGTTACTCCAGTTTCTCCACATCCTTGCCGTTGGAGCTCTTTGCCTTTTCAGTCATGACAGCGCTCTCGTATGTGCCATTAGCTTCCTAATACATTATAATAATATGATAACATGTAAAGGCTAGTAATATACAGAGGAAGATACATGTGTAATTATGGATTATCTTCTGGATCTTAATGAAGATATGTTGGACATCAGTTGTAATTAGATGTGACAAACTCAAGTCATTTTAATTAAATACTCAGATAACGCTCGCTCCGTATCTCTCTCGCAGACATGACCCATGGACAAAGATTAAACTCAGTTTGACACTAAATTGGATTTTCAATAGAGAGCTGCCATTTATCATTTATTTCTGAATTTAGTTTAGGCAATGTTGAGAACAGCATGCAATCATGCTACTGTTGCTGTAGTATACAGTATGATTAGTACCATGTGCTAATACATGTGCAGTGAACAACAGAAAGTGTCACTATAATGGGCTTGACTTGACCTTCCACTGCGACAAATGAACCAAAAGTAATATCTGCTGTTATTATCTTGCCTTTTGTAAATCATACTTTAAATGTACTGACAGGATACATTTTTAATTTTAATGTTTTGAACATTTACACTATGATTGCATACTATAAAAACCTATAAAATACTGAGAAAGATGTATGCAGTGTGTACATGAGTGCTTTTATACAGTACATATAATCATCTCAAAAGTGATATTGCTTTAATAAAACGTTTCTCTAAAAAGATAAATTATATTGAGTAACAGAGAGAACACATAATTATTTTAATATTGTGCCTTTAAAGTAGGCTTCACAGAGAGCAGAGAAATGATTGAAACAAATAAACATGCATAATAAAAGAAAGTCAAATAAAAGCGATCCTAAAATATCTTAAAATGAGATTTAAATACATTAAGAGACTAAGACTTGAAAGAGATTGAGACTTAAAAACTGCGCACAACCTTGTAAAAACAAATGCATGTTAGTATGTTTTTTTTTTTTTTTAAAGAGGATTATTATGGATATAACACACTTTAAAAGAATGCACTTATGTGCAGACCTAATGTTTTTGAGTACTTAAAGTTAACTGCAACTTAATGAAAATGCAATATAGTTTAAATTTATATTAAACACAATTAGCTGAACTTTAGAGTGTTTTTGACCCACTTAAGTAGGACTTAAGTAGCCTATCTTTATATGTAATTTCATAATTACTTGTATTGCCTTTGAAATATGGTTGAAGTACTGCTGAATATACTGACAAGCATTTATGATAAACTAAGATATACTTTAATCTTATTTCTGCTGGAACTTGCATATCTTGTATTTAAGTGTATTTGTAATTACACTTTTGTAATGAAGTTGTAATTCAGCACATTTAAAATCTATTAACTTTACATTTAATATTGAATAACACACTACAGTTAAAATCATAATCACGTACTTTACATGTGCTTTAGTATGTTAGTCAACACATCAAAATAAGTGCACTTCTTTAAAACATTTTGACATTATTACCAAGGTCACTTTTTAAAAGTGCACTTAAGTGTACTCATTAAAAGTGTCTTCTCTTAAGTCACTTAAGCGGCCTTTATGCCATTAATATTATATTAACTGCAAACATCTGAGGTACATAATAAGTACACTTCCTTTTCACAAGGCTATATTCTGGTGGGAAACACACAAACACAGACACAGTGATACAAACACTGAAGCATCACAGTGCTGATGGACTAATAATGTGTAGGAAGCTGTTTGCTTGTCTTCCAATCTGAATATAATGATAGTCCGGTAAACGGCTTCCAGAAACTCTCAAATCTGATGTCTGCATTAGATGTGAGTGGCACTTTGCAACATGGCAAAATACATTGTTCTAAACAGTAATAAATGAAGCTGTCTGCATAAATTGTTGGCCAACACGCCTTGAGTTGAGCATGATAATTGTATTTTCTGCAAGGTCTGATTACTACATGATAATCATGATGTGTCTGGCCTCTGTACACAGTATTTGCTAACTAAAAAAATATATTTCTACCTGACTGTGCCCTTAAATTTAGTTTCTTGGTGTGACCTAAAATACAAGAACAAATGTGTATTTTAAATCCATTCTTATATGTCAAATGTTGCATTAAATTAAATGTTACATTTCTAATAGATTTGCACACATTCGTTCTGCTTGAGTTCAGTTTGGCCAGAACATTTTTTTACACACAATTTCACTCAAGAATGAGCCTTAATATTAGTGTTGCTTGAAATATTGATTTGAGTTCAAATTATTTATGTGAGAAGAAAGTCAAAAACTCAGTCCTAATGTGTATTTTGTTATAATAACCTGTACATTTATTATCCCACAAGCATCTGCAGCCGAAAACAGGCCAAGAAATCCAGCTTTAGGCACCATTACATTAGAGAAGCCTGACCCAGCACAACTTAAATTAAATCAAGGACTCTGAGATACTAAAACGAGAGGTTTCATTTAGATAACATGCATGCAATCATGAAAATAACCAGCTCATCATGCGTGTGCATGTGTGTGCACTGAATAGTGTGCAGTGCACTATACTAGTATTCTAGATTCTATTAATCAAATCTTATCTGTCTGGCATGTTCCCTCGAGAGACACACACACACACACACACACACACACACACACACACACAGCCTGTCCATAACGAGACTGCATTATCTTTGAATGTTCTGTCAGGCTCATGTTCATACTGACACCTTGAAGAGCTCCTCACACACACTGCTTAGACATCTCAGTCCCACAAAATTAGCTGCCACTCTATTATTCCATCATTTTTTTCCTCCATCTTTCTTCCTTAGAGATGAATTAATTCATATTCATATTTATTTTGAACTACAGTAACATCTTCTGATTTCTGTCACCATGGGGACAGGAGAGCTTTCAATCAATAAATTGGAAAAAAAAAAAAGTAACTTGCGTTACTTCTTTGAAAAAGTAACTCAGATATTCTCTTGTAAATTAAAAAGTAATGCGTTACTTTACTAGTTACTTGAAAAAAAGTAATCTGATTACGTAATTTGCGTTACTTGTAATGCGTTACCCCCAACACTGTTGATTTGTTCTTTCTCTCTGGTGGATCTGCTGGATGGCGTTGCAGGTTCACGACCCTGCAGGTAAATCACAGTGTGAGGACTCTGAATGTGTCAGCGCTCTGCGTGAGCGTTTTAGCGTCTCCTCGCACCTGAGCGACGCTTCAGTGTCACACCTGCTGTTACTGAGAATAAATTCAACATTTAAGAAATCTAACACTCCCTATGTCAAGAAGTCAAGTGACTCAAAGTTATTTGTCATCTTCATGCGTGATGTTTGTTTTGTTTCGCACGCTGTGAAATCACGCTCGTGGTTTGACATTCATGCGGCGTGCAAAATATAGCTACACATTAGCCCCAGAAACTCTGCATGTTTCTGGTAAAATGATAATTTGATGTTATAAAAATGTTAATTTGATCTTTGCTGATGTTTCAGCATAAACATCACCATAGTGTAGTGGGACGAAATCACAAAGAAATAAACGGGTCATTCTTCACCACACAATCAAATGTAGAAAACAACCCAAGCTCATTGGGAAAACGTGCCGTGGAGTCATTTCTGTAAAATAGTACTGTAGCGTCTGGACCACTCAAAGAATGAGCGCTGAGGGGTGTGTGTGTGTGTGTGTGTGATAGCATTAAAAAAAGGAATAGTGCCGCAATCATCTTGTTGCAGCTTCGGCTCACTGACCGTCCTGACAGATTTCTCAGCACACACACACACACACACACACACACACACACACACACACTGAGTTCAGTCTCAGGATTATATTTGGAAAGCCATAAATCAAACGGGAGACATACCCCTGTCCCTTCGATATTCAATTCGGTTTTCGGTTATTGTTGTGCCTGTGCATCTCATCCGTGTATAAGCATTCATAAAGACTCCTGATTCGATGACACGGAGCGTGTCGCTGTCAAACAATGCGTTCCCATCGTTCTTCATTAGGCCGGGTGTCGTGGTGTGGGTTCAGGCGCTGTGCTGAACTGAACCCTATTAGAGGCACGTCTGAGAGAGCGTTCAATCAACCTCGTGTCCGCTAGATTACAGTGCACTGTATTAGGGCATGTCTGTCTTTCACAGGCCAATAATGGTCTTTTTATGGCTCTAAATGGTGTAGAGTTAAAAAGTGGGGTGTAAAAAAGGTGTTAGAGTTATTTTATACTGTGTGGACATGAATCAGAGTCAAAAAGTGCTGCTTTGGGTCAATTATTGCTCAGGAAACTACATACTTTATAAAAGAGCACTTAATATGGAAATAATATACGTTAAAATAATATACTTGAGTGTGGATATTTTCAGACACTTAATTGCATGCTAATTGCAATTAAATGAAAATGTTTTATGTTTTTATATGATTAATTATTCATATTTCCCATGAGCTGATTCGTTACAGTACGATGCTTTTGCATGTCCAACTGGTGGCACTAAAAGCTTTTAGTTTTATTAAAAACATATGGACATGAATTTGGTATTTTTTGTTGGTTGTCATCCATATTGTGACAGTTTTGGAAATGAAATGTCCACTAGGTTGTGGAAAAAAAGGTTAGTGCTAGTTAATGCACATTTGAAAATTGTATTTTATACGTTCTTATAAATGTATACTACATATACTGATACATGCTAGTTTGCTGTAGTTCAAGTATAATTTAAAAATTAAAAAGATTTTCAGCTTTTATGAACTTTTTTATGGAATTTAATGTAGTAATAACATGGTGAAACTTTAAAAACATTTAAATCTTTGAACATTCTCATGCTGATAAAAAGGTATGGTTTTAGTTGAAAAGTATTAAGTTATTAATGTTTTAGAAGCTTAGGTCAAAATTGACCCGGGAATGCAAAAGGTGTAAGCAGATTTTGCAGATTTTGATTGCACTGGAATACAGTCAATCTTCTCTTTTAAAACAGTAATTCACTACATTACAATTAAGCTGCCAAAAAGCAGCTTTCTACAATGAATCTATTACATCACAAAATGATTAACAGCAGCATTTGACTGAATATTATATTATTTTGTACATATATTTTGTAACATTATTTATATATCACTAGAAACAAAGACTTAAATGACTCAGGAATTAGTTGTTTCTGTTTCTTGGACCAATGTTATTTTAGTATCATTAATATGGTTTTTACGTTGCTTTTTGCAAGTTTTGTAACACTTTCAAAGTGAAATATCCAGTAAGTGACGCTAAAAGTGCATCCAGTTTTGTCCAAAACAGATGAATGTGAATCTGGCAATGTTTTATTTTGTTGGCTGTTGCATGAATCTCAGGAGTTTGGAAATGAAATGTCAAAAAGTTAATGCCGTATCGCGTTTAAAAATAACATAGCAATTACACTAAACATAACCGACAGTGTTAACAAAAGCAAACGTGAGATAAAATCACATTTGCAACCGTACCATTTTAGCTTGAATCTACAAGTCTTTGAGCTGTTACAGTATATTGTGACTCGTGTTTCATGTATTAGTGCTTCGCATCTCAAATGCAGTGCTGTACCGGGTGCGCTACTGAGCAAGTTTACTATGTCAGAAAAGCCATATATTTGAAGCTTTTTACGTGATGCAAACGTCAAAATGCTTAGTTTACAAATCATGCACTATATGGAAAAAGTGTTTTGAGGTCATACAACATAGTATTATGCAAGGAAATGTGAGAAAATATGCCTTTATTATCTGCTCCTGTAATCATAATCGTTTTACTGCCTTCAGTGTTCATGTCATCTGGAAACTGCAGTGAATTGTGTGTAGTAAGTGTTTTTGTAGTTTAGCAAAAATGCAAGTAGAGGCACATTTTTCCAGCAACCCAATGAATGGCAAAAAAAAAATATATGAAACATTCCATGAAAAAGCCTTTTTGAAACATTAATGCTGTTTGCATTCTGACGTAGACTCTATTTTGATTCTAAGGTGAGATACCAGAGCTTTATCATGCATTTGTCATGTATATTTATAGTTTGTAAGCACAGTCAGAGATGTAAACATCTTAACCTGTATGTGGTCCAAAGTCCAGGCTTAAATTCCCGCTCTCGACTGCGACTGCGGCCACCACTCATTTTGCTATTGAGATCCTTTTCATGTTTATGCATGAGTTTAGATGCTCATTCAGAGGGGGTTACGAATATGTGAATCTGTCTGTAAGCCGAGTCGTGTGTGTGTGGAATGAGCTCCGAACACAAGAGGACACCGCAGAAGAACAACAGCGCGGTTAAAATAGGTTTGACATTGGCCCAGCGCTCAACCAATGGAGGGTGACAGATCCAATACCAGCAGGGTGTGTGTGTGTGTGTGTTTGGTAAAGTGGCAGGACTAAATGTTTTGTCAGGCCTCCGGCTCTGCAGTCACTAATCAGTATGAGAGGTGCATTTAGGAGTAGCGAACGTCCCGTCACAACCGTCAAATCAACCTTCCCGTTCCTCCCTCAAGCAGCACAGGGCATGAGATCTGTTCTTTTGGTAAACATTGGATTTTGAGTGATCAATAACAGTTTCAAGGATCTTGAATATTATACTTGCAGTGTGAGAGAAACTACTTGAAAAGTTACTTCCCAGCTATCAAAATATATGTGAGCCTGGACCACAAAAGCAGTCTTAAGTCGCTGGGGTATATTTGTAGCAATAGCCAAAAATACATTGTATGGGTCAAAATTATACATTTTTCTTTTATAAGTAAAGATCATGTTCCATGAAGATATTTAGTAAATTTCCTACTGTAAATATATTCAAACCTAATTTGATTAGTAATATGCATTGCTAAGAACTTCATTTGGACAACTTTAAAGGCGATTTTCTCAATATTTAGATTTTTTTGCACCCTCAGATTCCAGATTTTCAAAATGTTCAAATAGTTGTATCTCGGCCAAATATTGTCCTATCATAACAAACCATACATCAATGGAAAGCTTATTTATTCAGCTTTCAGGTGATGTATAAATCTCAATTTCGAAAAATTGACACTTATGACTGGTTTTGTGGTCCTGGGTCACATATTCTAAGAACGTTTTGCAAATGTTCTGTTTAAGTTATGAAAACGTTATTTCTGAATGTGGATCATTGTTTTAATAATCTTTTGTTGTACTTTAAAGAAATACACTTATTCTGATGTGTTGACTAACATACTAAAGCACATGTAAAGTACTTGATTATCATTTCAACTGTAGTGTGTTATCTGATATTACATTTAAAATTAAAGCAACAGTTCATCCAAAAATTAACATTTTCTGATTATGTACAGAAGACACTTATTTGTCGGCTGGGGGTCGTGTGGATTAATTTGCCTAAATATGGATTTTAGACCATTAAAAATGGTCCACGGTGAGCACCATTCACTTGCATATTCACTTGAATATTTTCCTCCAAAATCCTAATTTGTGTTCAGCTGAAGAAAGAAAGATCTATACATCTCAGATGCCCTGGGGGTGAATAAATAATCTGGATATTTTCATTTTTGGATGAAGTATTGCTTTAATATATTTTAAATGCACTAAATTACAACTTCATCATTGGAAATGTGTAATTACAAATATATTTACGAAATCACTCTAAAGTTTAGCTAATAGCATTGAATATAAACCAATTTAAACTATAATAAATTTTCATTTAACTGCAATTAGCATGCAGTTAACTGTCTGAAATCATTAAATGCAGTTCTTAATGAAGTATACTTTTTCAAAGTGTATTATTGATGTAATAAGTGCTCTTTTCAAAAGTCCACTAAAGTGTACTTCTTTTTTTTTTTTTTTTTTCAAAAAAAGGACTGCTTATTTGGAAGTGAAACACGTTTAATACACATCTCACATATTTACAAAGCAGGAATTTAATATGGATGCATCCCAACTATTATTAATAATTTATATTGTGCACCCCACATCACAGTACCAACAGTACACTCTTAGAAAAAAGAAAAAAAAAAGGTACAAAAGCTGTCCCTGGGATGATACCCTTTACACTTGTGTATCTTATTTACCCCAAATGGTGCATATTAGTATCTAAAATATATGTTTTACTACCTACATACAGTATTAGTACCTTTTGAAAGAGTACTGCTCCAGTGACAGCTTTTTAACTTTTTTCTGACAGTTTTAATTAGGGAAAATTAGGGATGCACGATATTGGATTTTTGCCGATATCCGATATGCCGATAATTTTCAACTAATTTTGGCCGATAGCCGATGCCGATATATAATTATTTTTAATTTTGTTTTTTAACAGGAACTTATTTGTTAGAATTAAATAAACAATAATACATTTATTTTATAATGACAGTACATTGAAGATTTGAAAATAACTATAAATAAACTATATATTAATCACTGCATTTTTTTTTTCAGAAAGATGCAGCGGTAACATTAACATTTTATTTTATGATTTAGCATTTGTAAATGGTATAAAGCAAAATAGTTGTACAAATACTGAAAATCATTTAGAGCTCATAATTTGTTTAAAAAATATAACATATTACACATTCATTAATAAATCAGTAGGTATATATACAATTATTTCATTTAAGTGTCATGTTTGTGATTTTTTTTTTGTTCATGTAAGCTATAGCTTCTGACCTTTAAATTAAAACATACTCATGATTTTATGGCATCAATTACTGCTTTATTTCATCAGAAACTAAATATTATTTGTGTATTTTGCTTATATTTTATTAGAAGTAGGCTAACAGCGCCCCCTACGAAATTAAAACTCCTTACTGAGCAGGCATTAGGACCCGGGGGAGACTGCCGCTGCATACTATTGACTGCATGTGCTATTACTGTTTACTCTATCATACACAGAACACGTACGTGTATTCTCAGTTTAAATGCAGCGATCCAAAACAGTGAATCCAATCACTATTCAGGCAAAACTTTGCTTCAAGAATGAGCCACAATGCTGAAAGTCAAAATCGCACTGCTGTCAAGTGATCTAATCGCTAGCACACCCTGAGTACATGAGTTAGTGTATTCCTGTTATCGGCAAGACATCGGCATAATTTTTCATATCGGGCCGATGCCGATATTTACATTTAAAGCCATTATCGGCTGATTCTGATATTGGTCTGATAATATCGTGCATCCCTACAAAATATGCTAATAGTGGAAAGTGTTTCCGGTGGGTTTTTGAAGTTACTAATGGAAAATCCAACCAACAAATGAGCTACCATGTTTCAAAAACACATTTACCATTTAAAATGACTGGGTCTTTTTGGGAAGTGCCCAAAACCTCTCTTAAACCAGCAAACCAGACGAGCCTGACCAGGCCATGAGACCAGCCAACCACTTTAGGCTGTTTTTCAGCAGGATGAACCAGAAATTTTTTGCAAGTTTTACAAATAAGCGTTGACCATAAATATAAAACTTGTGCTCAGACGGTTTTATCCTAATCCAGGCTTGACCATAATGCAGCTGTCAACATTAATGTGATTTTAGCATAATAACAGCATTCTTTCAGGGTTTGTCTTGACAGGCACTTAGACATCGTTGCAGCAGCGACACGGAGACGTTAATATCACGTTAATTTGACAGCGTCTGTCTTTGGGTGTGGCTCGCCAGCATGCAACTGTCCTCAGACACTCGGCGTAACTGTAGATTGCCACTCGGCCTGAATTGTTTAAAAGCTGATTTGTTTCTCTCTTGTGCAGAGCTGAAATCAGGCTGGAAACGGTCAGATTGCTGCAGAAGAGGATCCTGATTGAGGTGACCTTGGCTCGAGGGTCTTTCACGCCACAGTTAAATCAAGAAATGTGTCTTAGAGGGAAGTTCGGTAGCATCTGATTGGGTCGTTCACCTCTGCCAGAATAAGGCTGCTTTCACACTTGGTTTGATTGCTCGGTCCGAACTCGATTTGTTCGATTTCACTCCCCTTTTATGCCCTCTCAGGTCTCGCTCCACATTGTTATATGAGTCTGAACCGCAATAGATCGTGTGACTATAACCAGTCAAAATTTAACTCTGAAATCAATGTAGACTACGGTTTTTCTAGCATAGTACATATTATTGTTTACAAAAATCCCAATGCATTTTGAGATGATAGTGTAAATTGATGAGGTCACCATTATGCTGATTAATGTCTGAGAAGTTGTGCTTTATTCAATTTTCATTTAACTTTCTCCCAGCAGAGTAAAAGTTATTATTATTATTATTAGTAGTAGTAGTAGTAGTAGTAGTAAATATGTCTATATAGATTTTATTAAGTTTATTTAATTTTAGTTATTTTAGTACTTCAACTTAAACTAAATGAAAATGTTGCTTTTTGGAAACTAGCTGAAATAAAATACGTATCATTTTTTTGTATTGTATTTTATTTTATTTTATTTTATTTCAAGTCATAAAAAATGGCCTTAGTTTTAGTTTTTGATAAAATTTTAAACCAGATTTTATTTTTATATGTTCTGTTTTCATTTTAATTTAAAGTTTTAGTACTTTATTGTGTGTTATTGTTTTTATATGTCTATGTAGTTTTAGTTAACAATAATAACCCTGTTTCTCGGTGAATAACTACATTACCCACAATCCTGAAAATAGATCCACCAATCAGAGATAAAGCTTTGTGAAAGATGTCAGCCTCCCTGTGTTTTCAATATTTTTGAATATATTTGAATATTAATATGCCGTTTAAAGTACTAATAATCAATAAACATGTCAGTGCTTTTATATTATACCGTAATTTGAGATTTGATTGATATTTGCAATGATTCCTGGGATTTGTAGTTCATTCCTTTATAAAAGAATAAAAAGGTGCACAGTTTAGTACATACTGTACATTGATCCTATTCTTTTCATTACCTTTGGTTTGGTTCAAATCAGATGCTGTGTTGTAGCGATTCAAGGCCTGCGGAGCAGATTAATGGAAAATCCTCTCTCTTTTCCAGCATTCGCTGGACCTGTTTTATATGTATCATTTAATCCTAAACTCTGCAGTCCTGCACTCTGTTCCTCCTGCAGCATTGACTTGTTACCATGCACTTTCAGTTGTGGACTGCTAAAGGCCAGATCGCTGTAAAGATTACAAATTTGATCCAGGTACATGCAGCCTGTCAAGTGGAAAGTTAGAGAATAGTGTCAGTCGAGCAGAAAGGAAAGTCTCGCCAGACGTGCTGTCAGTCAGATGGCCTTTAGCCAAGCACAATCATCTGTCAATAACCCTGTACTTCATCACCTGCAAACATTAGTGCATTATTCTCAACAACTAATGTAAATTTAAAACAGCTCGTGACTATACACTCACCAGAAACAGAAGGTGTTTGTTCTCTCATAAGAATGAAATTAATGAAAATACATTCAACATTTCTGCATGTCATTCCCACCGGGGTAAACTGAATTATCATACATAGTGGTCTTCTTATACGCCGCGTTTGCCTTTGTTTGCCACTGTGTGTGTTTGTCAGTGAAATCCTGTTTTTTTCTGAAATGTGACCCCTGCTATTTCAAATCAGCTGAACCGAGTCTATGAGCCCAATAAATCGATAAAGACATCATGAAATGAAAAAAAAAAAAAGGTATCACACCAACAATTGCCATTTTTCATACTGAAAACATCTCATGCAAGGACAAACTCGTCTGATATAGAGATTTAGATTTAGAGAAATTAGCAATGCTGGAGAAATAAGCATCCCGGCAGCAGCGCTAAGATGCGATCTAGAGTAAAAATTATGAGCGAATGACTCTCTTTGGAGTGTGCTGCTGACATTAATATTTAATAAGCACGCTGGGAGACGTTGGTGGTGCTTGATGGTCCTGCTTTACAGTCACGCTTGGCTTTCTGAAATTCATCATGACATCACGGAGCCAGAGAGAGATTGCCTTTGATTAAATCAGATTATACTGTGTGTACGTTTGTGCAAATCTGTCTCTGAGATCCAACAGTAATTTCGAAGCAGACCAAGAAGTCGGGTATGGGTTGTGTAAAACTAGATAGAGGGATTACTTATCCACAAATGAAAAAATATGTGTTATTTTTCTTTTTTCCGTACTATGGAAGTGGATACCGTCGATTGTTTGGTTACCCACATTATTCAAAATATCTTCTTTTGTGTTCAACAGAAGAAATAAACTCATATAGGTTTGGAACAACTTGAGGGCGTAAAAATTTTTGGGTAAAAATATTGTGTAGTTGTAATCTATTTATTACACATAAATGTTAGATTTGAATGTAGCCTTAGCAAGATATTCCAAAAATGTTTCAATTGTCATTTTGAGCAGGGCTCAATATTTTAGTATCTATTTAATTATTCACTAATGTATTGTTACTATTGTTATTGTACATATTGTCTGTGTATCTCTCCCTACCACACATTTAAGTTGATACATAATACATGTTAAAAAATGAAATACTTAAATCAACTAGATAAAGAATTATCTCGTTTTACTTAAGTTCTGTTTTGTAAACAAAAATATTTGACACAATCTGTATTGTTAAAAGCGCTATATAAATAAAGGTGACTTGACACACACGCACACGCACGTGCTCACGCACAAACGCACACACACACACACACACACACATACACACACACACACACACACACACACACTCACACACATTTAAAGAGTAAACTGTCCAGGTCAGTCCTCTATCTAACCTGGACCTGGACCTAATCTCTGCAGTCAGTAATTCATATAAAACACAATGTGATCCACATAAACCATGTTTGTGCTGCTGTTTAACATGATCTTTTTTCTTTTTTTTTTTACGGAATATTAAAAACAAAGTAAGAGTCAAGATGACCGCAAAGATATGTTCACGACATCTCATCATAACACACATAGGCTATAAATAACTCCACTATGTTTCTGTTATGTTCACTGATCAGTCAGTCAGTGAGATTACATAATGCTTAAATAATTATATTGAAATCTGACTTTGCAATAGTTCATAAACTCTTATATCATGTATAATAATGTAAATGGCGAGCAAGGACTGAAAAGACTGACACTGCATATTAAACAGATCATTTCTGTAATTCTTCTTTCACTCATATTCATGAATCACGCGGCTGCAGGCTTTTATTCATATTCTCTTCCTCTTAAAGCTCTTCTGTGTTTGACTACTGATATCAATTATATTAAAGTATTATATGAAAGTTTAATAACTCCACAATATAGGTACAGAAAGAGGAAAGTGCCAGCAGAATATCAATGCCTCCACGCTCAATAAAAGCACAAATGAAGACCAAATAGACATGATTAATGCAGAACTTCTCATTTACGAGTGCTCAAGTTTTAGCAGATTATCATTTCACTGTCAGTCCAGATCCAGAGCGTTATAAACGGCCCTGTTTAATCCTCCAGAGTTAATGCACATGTTAAAATGATACACAGTGCATTGAGTTTATATGTGCACAGTGCTTTTGCAGAGATTCATGTTACTGTTTCTCCTTTGCTGCAGGCTGCAAGTCGAGGATGAATATTGCATTACTTTGAATGATATTTTTGTGGTTATTCTTTATGAGCTGCCTGTTCTTGGCGGGTTTCATCCTGTGTCAGAAATTCACTTTTATTTTGCCCTCTGGACTCGACTTTCAGAGGCGTTTTTACCTTAATGAGGACATATTTTCTAATCGTGTAAAAATGATATGCTGTCTCACCCATGTATGTCAAATACACAAAATCCCGATCTGAATAATTAGATTGAGAATGTATTACCTCTCACCCATAAAATTAAACTCATATTTTATGTGATAATATGTAATTATTCCCAACAGTGTCCCACAATTTTCTTTTATACTTCTTTATTAAACACCTGTTATGAAATAACAGCAGACAGTTTTAATATCTGCACTGGAAACAGACATTAGACTGACAGTCATGAATCCGTCAGACACTCGGATCAGTGTGTTATTGGCTCTTCACGGCAGCAGACGCCAGTCGTGTGTTTGTGTTTATCAGAGGAAATGAGCTGTTTATAACAATTTTCCTGCATGTGAAATTTCTGACTGCTCTCTTTGAACAACTTTAAAGATGATTTTCTCAATATTTAGATTTTTTTGCACCCTCAGATTCCAGATTTTCAAATAGTTGTATCTCGGCAAAATATTGTCCTATCCTAACAAACCATACATCAATGGAAAGCTGATTTATTCATGATGTATACATCTCAATTTCAAAAAATTGACCCTTATGACTGGTTTTGTGGTCCAGGGTCACATATCTGATTAACCTCGATACCATGTTACATCTAAGATGAATTTAATCTTATTCAAGTAAATTATTATACAATTACCTTTGATTATGATCCCAAAGTTATCTGGTAAAGAAACAGTTCAACACAGAAATGCAAATGCTGTCAGGTCTCAAAACCTGAAAACATGCTATTATGATTTTGCTGTAATAATAATAATAGTAATTATTACTATTATTATTGTACAATAATTAAGTAAGAGTATTAGTTATTATATATAATTATTATAATATGCATTATGTAATTCAAAATATTAACAACAACTATAATATTGTATTAATGACACTAAAATAACAGAAAGTAACTAACAATATCATTGTGACAGATTATTGATATTGTGCTTTTGCACACATAGTCTACATGCTTCATTGATCACTCTGAAAATTAAGGGTTTAACCCTTAGGATCCTGTTGTATTTATGAAATATGGGTTTGGAACGACATGACGGTGAGCAGATGACGTAATTGTTATTTTTTGCTGCGCTGTTCTTTCACGTGTGGGAAGAATGCAGGTATTTTGCGAGAGACAGAGAGAGAGCGAGTGTGATCATCAGCAGTGTTGCATCAGTATGCACGAAACACCTTGAGCGAGAGCCGAGACTGACAGATCCCAAATGAAAGTCAGGACAATAATCCATCCGTCCAGCTCTTTAAACAATTAATACACGCGTCAGCATCCTCGCTCTGTTTCATCAAACCTCCTTCCACGCATCTGAGTGCTTTATGATATCTGATGAGCATCTGAGAGACGACAGCGTCATCAGAAATACTGAGCCGCGTCATTCCCATCATTCCTGTAATGTTACTGAAACATGCATGGGTTTGCTTTGCTGCACTTTACCTTTAATGTTTAAGGCTGTGAATTTAATATGCTCATTTAGCTACTAAATTACATAATGATAATAAAGCTAATAAGCTAGCTAATAAAACATAATGTGCTGAAAAAGGTATTTTCCTATCATTTAAGCCTCACCAAACCAGACTCACTGAAATAAAAGTAATGGTATGGAAATAAAACAAGTAATAAATACACTTTATTATTTGATTTACATTCAGTTGACTCATCTGCCACAATAATGTGATATAATGCCTTAAATTGCATTTATTTGGGAGCATTTCTGACCAAATATTGAATTTATAAATTAATTGCATTAATTAATTATATTTATTAATTAATTAGAATATAATGTAATCAAGTAATTAAACTGTTTTCACAATTTGTTGACTCACGATTTTTTTTAAAGCATATGATTGCTTGCTTTTCACGCCCTCAAAGACGGGTTATAGTATAAACTAATGACATTTATGATTATAAACATCTCAAAATGACTAAAGGTAATTAAAATGATGTTATTGAAACTCATATTTCATTTCTTTAGATTATATATTACATTGATTTATATTGATAAAAGTCAAGCCCAGGATTTGACAAAAAAATATCTGCATGGTTGTAATTTACAGACAAAACGATCATAGTTCAGCCAATGAAATAGATGGAAAATGTGTCATTATTTACAGTTTTACTTACAAAGTTTACAGTTTTATTTACAAAAAGGACAGAAAACATTCTAAGAGTTGCATACCAATTTTAATATTTGATAATAGGGCTTGTTTTGGTAATGACCAATGTTTAAACAGATATATTGAATGGACAATTCAATGACTTACTACGTGTGTAATGCTGTGCCTGCAGAACGAGTTTGAGAGAATGAATCAGCAAACAAATCTGTTTGGTAAATGGAATCAAATTATTCAAATCACTGGGATGAATCAAATCCTTCACTCTCACTCTTTCATGCAGTCTGAGCCATGATTGGTCGACACATGCATTATTTACTGAAGCAGCGATGCATGTCCGACCCAAGCGACACGCTGCTGCTGCTGGATGAGAATTGTGGGAAATCATATAATTGCTTCTTTCACTAACAGAAAAGAGACTCACTCCATCTCTCTTTCTCTCTCTTTATAATTGGTCTACAGATACTGTTATTTTCTTTCTGTAAAAGAATATTAAAAGAAAACGGGGAAAAAAGACTAAATTCATTTCCTTTTAGTTAAATCTTACTTTAGACGGTGTACTGATTTAATCTTACATGTTATATCATCTCATTTACACACAAACAGCTTTTAATGAAATGCATGCATTCAGCAACTTCTCATTTGACGGATCTTTGCGTATAAATTAAGCAAATAAAAATAAGTAAAGGTGTTTAAATGTAGTTGCTCAAACAGGAAGAACCACAATCAAAGAATAATATTGTGCCCTAATGAGAGAATTTCCACTGAAAGTAACACACATGCATAACTTGGACACACTTTCTGGCTTTACTAATTATGATTCATTAAACTGTGTGATTTCATGCAGATAGATCTGGTTTATCTGAATGCTTTAGACATATGAAAGGAAAAGCCACATAGGGAAGCCACTGCCAAACTGTGACAAGTCTGATGTGTCACAAAAAAGGCCGCTATCAAGTATTTATAGAATCATGAAATGTATTATTAGTGCTCTACATCATCATTGCTCATCTTACTTAAAAATCTGAGTATGATCGTAATGGTTGGGGGCAAATTTATACATAACATTATATATATATATTCAATATGAAGTGCATTAAACATTACATTATGTCATTGTTTCCCAAACAGGGGTTTTGAGGAAATTGCTGGGTGTTTGTAAGTTTAATTAAAATCTAATAATTAATTAAATCATAAAAATGTAAAATGGAAATAAATCAATTTAAAATAGCAACACTCAAAATAAAACTCTTACTAAAAAATATGGAATATTTTATTTGTTTCCCTGAATGTCATGTGACCATTAACTAATGTCAGAGAACCGTGAACACGCAAATGTTCATAAATCCAGTGCTCAAATGCTGTGTGGCCTCTCAGTTTTCTGTGTAATTATAGCCTCCTGACTAATGACTGGTCTTTGTGTAATTGTACTCAAAACTGGCAGACTTTCTGACTGTATAAGCAGCAAGCTACATTAGAAAGAAAAATTTGAAAGATGGAAAAGAATTAGGGAATATCAATAGATTCTGAATAATTTATTGCTATTGTGTGCATAAAATGTAATAATGTAATCAAAAATGTAAATGTAGCCAGATTACAAGTATTTTAAAATGTGATATGGATGGGATTGGATTCTGATTTCTGTCACGGCCGGGGTGAAGAGATGAGGCGAGGACTCAAAGATGCAGGAAATGGGCTCTTTATTAATAGTAAAAATAAACAAAACTAACAAAAACTACCCTGAGGTGGAAAAACAGGCAGGAAGGCCAGAACAGGGCACAGCACGGCAGATGACCCCACTGGCAGACCAGGCAGGACTGCAATGAAGAGCACAGAGAGGTTAGTATCAGTCTAAATGACCGTAACAGGACAGGCAGACAGTTCAGCAGCAATCTCCCTGGCAGCGACAGGACAGGTAAACAGTTCAGAGAGAACCTCATGAGTGGACCCTGAAGGTTCCCAGACTGGAGCGGGCTCAGGAGTGGGCTCTGAGGGCTCCCGGGCTGGAGCCGGCTCAGGAGTGGACTCTGAGGGCTCCCGGACTGGAGCGGGCTCTGAAGTGGACTCTGAGGGCTCCCAGACTGGAGCGGGCTCTGGAGTGAACTCTGAGGGCTCCGGGATTGGAGCAGGTTCTGGAGTGTACTCGGAGGGCTCCCGGACTGGAGCAGGTTCATGAGTGGACTCTGAAGGCTCCCGGATTGGAGCGGGCTCAGCAGTGGACTCTGAGGGCTCCTGGACTCGAACAAAGCAAGGAGCTTGGGTGGAGCCAGCAGGGCAAGGATCATGGT
This sequence comes from Sinocyclocheilus rhinocerous, assembly GCF_001515625.1. Classification (NCBI taxonomy): domain Eukaryota; kingdom Metazoa; phylum Chordata; class Actinopteri; order Cypriniformes; family Cyprinidae; genus Sinocyclocheilus; species Sinocyclocheilus rhinocerous. The sequence goes on along the minus strand of NW_015661023.1, from coordinate 597,293 downwards.
TGGAGCTGGCAGGGCCAGGAGTCTTGGCAGAGCCAGCAGAGACCCTTCCTCCATGACAGTGAGAGCCGACGGCTCCGTGGCGGCCTCCATGGCCAAGACAAGAAGAGCGGGCTGCTCAGTGACGGCCCTCTTGGCAGCAGAAGTGAGAGGGACTGTTCTGTGGCAGGCTGTTCTGGAGAAGGGACCTCTGGGACCACCAGAGTCGGGTCCTCCTGGACCATCGGACTTGGGACCACTGGAGTCGGGTCCTCCAGGACCACCGGACTTGGGACCACAGAAGTTGGGTCCTCCTGGACCATCAGACTTGGGACCACCGTAGTCGGGTCCTTCAGGATCACCGGACTTCGGACCACATGAGTCGGGTCCTCCTGGACCATCAGACTTGGGGCCACTGGAGCTTGTAGGGTGGATGAAATCCTTCTTCTCCTCCACTTACCTGAATTATGTAGGGGAGGCTGCAATGGGCTCGGCCACCTCTGGGAAGGTGGCAGATGAGGTGGACTCATTCCTCCTCCCTCTCCCCGAAGGGGTCATCGGAGGACTGGGGACTTGGCAGTATGTGAGCAGAAAGGGGGGAGGGCCAAGGGGAAGTAGGCCACCACCTCCCTCACGATGGTACATGAAACCCACAAACTGCCAGAATGTTACAACCCCAAGTATTCCCATCTCCCAGGCACAGACAGGCTTGTTAAGGCAGTTGTTAAAAAGGTCCTTTAGTGCAGCGTTGTTTAGATCAAGCCCCTCCACTGCTATCAGAAACTCAAGTGCAAACTCCTTGATGGTGGTGTTCTTCTGTTGAAGAGAAATGAGCTTGCTATATCTTTCAGCTCTTTCACGAGCGGATCGGCGAGAGCCAGAAGACGGGAACAGGAAGATTTCCTAACAAAAACTACCACGAGGGGGAAAAACAGGCAGGAAGGCCAGAACAGGCTACAGTACGACAAGGCAAGGGAAGGTCAGACAGAAACAGGCAGAGCAGGCCCAAACGAGGAGCACACAGACACATCTGACCACATATGACACACAAACAACGAACCAGCACAAGACTGCAAATACTGGGAGACTAATTAGGGAGCAAACGAGGAGGGTAATGAGGGAGACACAGGTGGAACCACTGAAACAATAATGAGGTAACAAGATGGGCGGAGTCAGACAATAGACAGGAGAGAGCACATGACACCAAACAAACATACCACAAGCCATGTGCTCACACAAAAACACAGTGTCCTCTGGTGGCCATCCTGGACACACCAGCTGAAGACTGTGACAATTATGTAATCCAGATTACATGTAATCAGTTATTACCAGCTCTATTCATCAGTGAATATCACTCTTGGTGCATTTTTTAATGCAGTGTTTTTTTTTAAACGGGGTGTTCAAAAAATGGGTGTGTGCAAGCAATATTTTTGAAAGGGGGTGTTTGTTTGTTTAAGACGAATTTACACTAAAGTTTCAAGCAAAAAAATAGTAACTTCTTGCAAAATAATATGGGGTCAAAAGTAGGCGTCATAAGTGAGAAACAAATCTGGAATGCAGAACCTGATATGAAAATATTTTTATGTGTAAGCCAAATGAAAAGAATGCATACAAACCTTTTGGTGTCCATATACCAGTAATGCAATTAATTCAACGTAGTTTATTTACAGCTTTATTTACAACAGTAGTTTAATTTAATTTATTATAATAATAATAATAATAATAATAATAATATTTATTGATTGATTGATTGATTGACTGATTGATTTTGAGGCCCATCATCTGTAACATTTTAAGGACCGTCTGTGTGACGTAATGTTCATTATAAGCACAGTCCGCTTGCAGCCTGATTTTTGTGTCCACACGGACTTGTGCATAAGTAAGAAAGCTAACTGTATGCAATTTCAATCACAGCTATTGAGTTGAGCAATATTTGATTAAAAACTGCTGAGCTATAACTTTTTTTTAATAGAAAACATTTTCTAGGGAAATTATTTTGTCTTGATTAAACTGCGTTCTTGTGTAGTGTATTGTTTGTGAATGATCTGATCAGTGTGTATGAGATATAATTTCATCAGATTGCTATGTGATGTTATTTGTATCTGCTCTGTCGTCTCTTGCTGGACTTTTTTATTCAGTATTACTAAAGTGTTATTAAAGCCATGGTCTGTGTACTTTTAACAGTCAAAATCAACAGTGTATTATCTAAGGGTATAACACAATAACAATGCTGAAGTGATCAATTATAATGGAGGTATTATTTATTAACCCATTACTTTCAACTAGTTTCATAACCCTGATAGATCTGCTATGTTGTCTTTTAATGTGACGCACACACACACACACACTTAAAAATGTATACTTTTCATCACAGGAATAAGTTACATTTCAAAATCTATTCACATAGAAAACAATTATTTTAAATTGCAATACTATTTCAGAATTGTACTGTTTTACTGTAATTTTGTTTAAATCAATGCAGCCTTGATGAGCAGAAGAAACTTCATATGTTCAAAAACATTTAAATCTTTGAACTTTTAAACTTTAGTGTATAAACACACATCCATACAGTATATGGCCATATATATCATACCTGTATTTTTGCATGGAAATGGAAACCTGACAGCAAAGTCAGGGTGGAAAAAACACACACAGACACACAAATACGTGATTAATTGCAAATGCAGATCCATTAATCAATTTGTGAATGTAAAAATATTCAAACATGTGAACACACCTGGATCTTATCAGTCATGTTTTGCATTTGTAAATCAAAACATTTTGTGAATGTAAATTAGCTTGTGCATTTCAAAATCATACGTTTTTGATATATTTATATTGACTTTATAAGGACTAGATTATTAACTCTTTACACACTTTAGTGAGTTCATATTTTGATTGTTTACATTTGTTCATATGTTGTACATGTTCTGTGTGTCTCATGTGTGAATGAATGGCATGGTTTCGTCTGATAGACAAACTCAAACTCATGTGACGCTCGCTGTGTTTTCTACGTCTGCATCTCAATATATGAGGACATGAACACACAAACTTCATCTCCAGAGCTGCTCTGAGAGTCACTTCAGCAGCTTTATATCATTTCATTTGAGAAAAACCACTATCAAACACACACTGAAACTGAAAGTAAAACGGAAAGACCTTCACGACAACCCGTCAAAATAAAAGTCCGGTTTAACTTGAAGAAATGATGACCGAAAAATATTATCACTGTTCACTAAAATACAATTCTCAAAGGAATTTTAAGGAATATCATGCAACCAATGAATTTTTCATTAATGTATACAGTTCTGTTGTGCATCATCTTGCTTGACAATAAAAATGCAATGTTTTGTTGGAAATTCATTTAATGTGATTACCTTTTAAAAGATTTATCAAATTGTTAAAGTTTTATTAATTCATTTCATTAGACACATAATACATTTGTACTGAATGATAAAACACAGAAACCATATAAAAATGGAGGGGGAAACAAATGTTTTCATGGCACACTCAGTTAAAATCTTATGCTGTGGAGTTTAATTATGAAAAAACAAGTTCTGTTTACATTCTCATCTGTTCTGTTCTGGCCTCATCACCCAGCCCTAATATGAAGTTCTCACTGGGAGAATATTTGAACACATTGAGGATTTTGGGCCGCTGGTTGTTGTTGTTGTTTTCCATGCTGGAACAGTCCGATCTAAGACGTTGTGAGCATCTAGAGTCTCACTGAAGTGTCCTCCAAACTGGAGCTCCATAAAGACCAGGACGTTCTCTCTAGTCTTCTGAATGGCTCATGCACTGTTATTTCAGACACGGTGACGGAAACATCTCATGGAAGGCCTCTTTCCTTTTCAACACTCCTTCAGAAGAGTGAGTGAATCATTTCTGCTGTGTTCGGGCCGTGGTGGAGTGGCTGCTCTCTGAATGTTCTCCTCCAACATCAAAACAAGTGTACTTCTGTAAAACACGACAAAAGATTATTAAAACAATGATTTAAAATTTACTTTTAAAGTAAAACTTTTAATTTGACATTATTTACACTTTTTAAAAGTATACTTAAGTGGGTAAAGAAGCAACCATTAACGTCTCTCTCTTTAAGTCACTTAAGTGGCCTTTTATTTCATGAATATTATATTATTGTCACGAATCCGGTCCATGAACTTCCGTCTGCTAGCCATCCCGTTTTGACTTCTGATGGTGGGAGAACTGGCAGCTCTCTCATCCAGGCATCTTTGTTTTGATGTGCCGTTCTGCCAGACCTTTTCTCACTCAAAACAGAGCAACTTTAATCTTTCTTATTGCATTTCATCACGCATTCATGCTCGAGGCCTCAGGTTCGGCTTCAGATAGACTCTAATCACACAGTTTCACAGTTTTTTTTTTTTTCGTCTGGAAATCCAGCGCATTGTGTTTCTACTGAGACGAGCTGTAAATATTTGTATATTTATAATACTTAACTTGCAATTTAGTAGATTTAAAATAAAACGGTACATAATTATAATCATTTGCTTTACTTGTGCTTAAGTATGTTCATCAACACATCAAAACAAGTGTACTTCTGTAAAACACGACAAAAGATTATTAAAACAATGATTTAAAATGTACTTTTAAAGTAAAACTTTTAATTTGACATTATTTACACTTTTTAAAAGTATACTTAAGTGGGTAAAGAAGCAACCATTAACGTCTCTCTCTTTAAGTCACTTAAGTGGCCTTTTATTTCATGAATATTATATTATTGTCACGAATCCGGTCCATGAACTTCCGTCTGCTAGCCATCAGAGGTCACCCTTTCCATTTTCATTGACTCTCGCACTACACACTGTTGCATATCACCCCGGACTACATATCCCATCATTCATTGCACCTGTTTGTCCCGAGTCACGTCACATCACAGCTGATCATCCAGAGTCATGTCACATCACGTCTGTTCGCTCAGAATCCTGTCACTTCCTGTCTGTTGCACACAGATCCTCAAGGACTGTTCTTCAGTATCCCAGACTGGCTTCCAGCGTGGAGGACCCACCGCTGGTGTCGGCACGTGCAGCTGGCATCCCTAAACCAGCGCTCTCAAGCCCTCCAGTTTCTGAACTATTTCCCCTGTCTGTAGCGCTTCCCACAATGGGGATTGCTTTATGGTGTAGTTGGGCTACGTACTCTCTACCGGTCCTGTCACGGCTATGAAGGCCGTCTGTGAACTCTCTGCCTGTCTTGACCGCCATATACCTGTTTGCCACCGTTTGACCCTGCCTGTGTTTCTGACCTCTTCTCATGTTAATAAAGCTTGCATATGGATCCGCACGTCTTGCGTCTTGTCAGTCCCGTTACAATTATCTACAAGTACAGTTTTTTTTCTTTTCAAATATACTTTTAAGATCTGAAGTACACTACAAGAACACATTCACCACAATTGAATGTTTATATCTACAGTACCATGAGCATTGCATTTATGCTGCAAAAAAGTTCTTAATCTTGTTTTCCAGTACACATATCTAAACACTCTTAAATCAAGACATTTACTTGAGAAGCAAAAATGATGCATGAGCATAAGTCTTGTCTTCTAAAAAAATACTGTGTTTCTGACCTCTTCTCATGTTAATAAAGCTTGCATATGGATCCGCACGTCTTGCGTCTTGTCAGTCCCGTTACAATTATCTACAAGTACAGTTTTTTTTCTTTTCAAATATACTTTTAAGATCTGAAGTACACTACAAGAACACATTCACCACAATTGAATGTTTATATCTACAGTACCATGAGCATTGCATTTATGCTGCAAAAAAGTTCTTAATCTTGTTTTCCAGTACAAATATCTAAACACTCTTAAATCACTTTTACTTGAGAAGCAAAAATGATGCAAGAGCATAAGTCTTGTCTTCTAAAAAAATAAGTTGTGCTTAAAAAAAGAAAGAAAAAAAAAAACCTGCCAATGGGTTAAATAATCAAATAAACTTGTTATATGCCTTTTAAATGAAGTTTATTTTTCATATTATATATGCAGATATTTATATTATTCAGATAATCCATGCATTTTTTTTTCTCCGACTTCCCACTTTTGAAGTAATGAGTTTGTTGCATATACATGCTTTGCTATCAGAAAGATCATTGCGGACTTGCCTGTTTCTTAGGAAAATCTTATTAAAGCCAAAATGTATACAATATATTTAATCAATATCCAACAGATTTTTAATAAAATGTAGCATCCCATTCATTGGATAACATATAAACATCACCTACGCTATTGTACTGTATAGATCTAGCTTGCTGATGAATCTGATGTTTCGGTCATGCAATATGCATTAAATGATTATTTCTTTACTTATGCATGACTGTAATGACAACAGAAAGCAATGTAGATGTTGTAGGGGAAACAAATAAAACTTAACAGTCACTACAGCAATGTTTCAAGCTTATGGCGCTCATTTTTGAAACTTGGACATCAAAATTATCTCACAGTTTCCCAGTCATAAATCATTCATATCCTGATCTAAGTGTGTTCAGATTTGTATTGCTTTGTGAAGTGAAATATGAAATTGTTTATTAGCCTACATTCAGTTGACACGCATGAATGAAATTATAATAATGGCCCTGACTTGATTTTCTGTCTTGATTTGACTCTTAATCAGCTGTTAACTTACACAGTTGTTGGATTCTTTCATATAAGCTGCTAAAAATAATAAATGGCAATAGGAAGGATTTAGAATTGAGTTCTTCTTTATTGTATTGTATCGTATGATTTCTCATTACTTTGATTTCTTGACAGGATTTGTGATATTCACAGAAATTGCTGGAAATATGAATCTTTTCAGATCTGTGTGCGCCATCTGCGTGTGAAATTGTACTTTTCCTGGGAAAGGTGACATCAGTGATGCAGATTTGCATAGAAATGACTCTAACAAGAAGATCACACAGGATCACGCAGAGACCGGCTGTGTGTTTTACTAGGACTGTCAATCGAATTTTAATCGGATTCACACACCCTCGTTCATTCACAAACCAGTGTTATAATGATCATTTCCCTCAACTTGCTCTGCCGTCGCATGCATTTCTTCACTGAACTCATCGCAGTGCATTATGGCATTGCCTTTTCAACAAAGAATCCCTGTGATGCTCCCTTACAATGGCCAGAATGAGGTATTTTGGATTAAAGATGCATCATTTTGCTCTCTATTCTTTGCAACAGCCTTTACATCAGTAGTTTGCCTTCAAATTACATTCAGACTAGTCTGAAATCTGCAGCAGTTTGATATTCAGTGACAGCGTCTGCTATACTCACACTAAGACTTCATGACAGACTGAAAACATCGAAGCTTGATGGCTGTCACTCTTGAAGTGCACTTAGTAACTTCTCTGTAACTTCAAAGCAAGCCAACAGACGCTTTGATATATTATTTAGTCTATAGTGACTTTCCTGTCCAATAAACCACTGCAGCAATTTGGCATTTTATGATATGCAGTATTTATATAATTATAAATTGCAGTGAAATGCAAACATACTCATATACTTAACTTTTCAAATGCCCCATTTTTTGGCAAGGATCATAAATGAGGTTGCCAAAAGAAAAAAAAGTAAAAAAAAAAAAAAACGTTTTATACTATTATATTACTATTAATTAATAATTAGAGTGTTATTAGTATAGAGATATAAAAGCTCAAATATATTGCAAACTATAAAATCAGATAATATTTGTATATGAAGTCAAAGTCAAGGCAAGTTTATTTGTAACTCACAATATACATAATTTCTAAGCAGCTTTACAGAAAGTAATAATGTTGTTTATAATGACTTGATGCTTTAAAATAGAGCGTTTTGAAGCTGGGTGATATGGCAGTGTATAACAATGGTATAAATGATGCCATGAGTTCAGATCTAGATCTTTATTGGCAGATAAATCAGTGCCTCATGCACACACCTGAGCGTTCAGTGCGAATACAATTGTGACTAAATGAGAATAGCATTTGTAATTTTCACCAGAAGACTGAGTGTTTGTGTTGATTAGAACAAGGCTTTAAAAAAAAATAAATAAATAAATAAATAAATAAAGTGAAACATGAATAACATGGATTTACAAAATAGATAGGGTGAAGTAAAACAAAAACAAAAAAAAAACGTTAACTGAAATAAAATACAATATAAAAACATATTATGTTTTGCGAGAGAACGCAAAAGTTTTGCGAGAGAACGCAAAAGTTTTGCGAGGGAACGCAAAGTTTCTCGAGGGAACGCAAAAGTTTTGCGAGAGAACGCAAAAAAAAATTTCCTCCCACCCCTAATTTTTTTTCCGCCACCATGTCCCTTTAGGGGCTCCGTAATTTCAACTACTTACTTAAGGCAATATTTCTAACTTTCATTTAGTTTAACTAAAATAAAAGTTAACAAAAACTATAAAGATGATGAAGATAGATAGATAGATAGATAGATAGACAGACAGACAGACAGACAAATAGATAAATGACAAATACATTAACATTTTAATTAAATTAAATGTAAATTAAAACTGAAAATGTACAAATTTAAAACTAATTTAAAATAATAAAAACTACAATAATACCTCAATGATAGTAAAATAAAATTGATGCCAACTTTAAGATACAAATAATGTGATACATTGTTCTAGTTTTGTTCTAAATTATTAATTAATCTAAATTATGTATATTAGTACCTAAAGCATATATTACTTACATTTTAAAAGGTACTGTCCTAGTTACAGCTGTTTGCCATTGATCCCAATATATATTTAATTAACAAACCTTGTATTATCAAAAAT
>NW_015661023.1:586597-588123 GCF_001515625.1 Sinocyclocheilus rhinocerous | reverse complement strand
GGGGGGGGGGGGAATTAATTATGAGTGAATTATTTTGACAAATAAATTATAATTACAGCTAACAACAGCTGCATAGCATCAAGCTTACACATGATCAGAATAAAAGTTTTTTGTTTTTTTTTGCCCAAAACTCATTTTTCAAACTTCAGTGTGTTCTTAATAACTTCTAACTGCAGTCTAATATGGATTTGGATCACAGAATAAGGTAATAATAGCATTTGTAAAGCACCCCAAACCACATCGAAAATATAGTGCTGTATAAAAATGTATTAAAAACAAATTCCAAATAGACCTATAAGAGCAATTAGTTGTAATGATTTTTGCTGCGTCACATTGCAACATGACATTACACAGTAGAATCAGCTTTCCTCCCATGATGCACTTGACCTCTGTCCCTGAAACAGTCACTCTTGTATACATAATACATCTACAGAATTTATGACACAACTTTGTTTTCTAGGTTTATCACCTTTGTGTTCAGTAACTATTATGACTTTCTTCATAACAGGAATTGATTTTCATAATGTAGGGCACAGGTTATGTATGCTCATCAAATATATTGGCTGGTGTGATATACGTGTGCTGTGCATCACCTAAACTCAACAACTACAACCGAAATGGATTCAAAAATAGATGCTTACCTCTCAAGATTGTGTACACAAATGCCACTTAATGTACGTGATGAAACAAATCAACACTCAATTAAATATATATTCACACCAGAGCTGTGTCGAGTCTGGGGAAAGCGATGCGAGATGGTGTTTTCACAACTTATTCCTCTGACACTTTCAGTGTTTATTGATTTGTTTAATTTGCATTTCAGGGCTTTGAGAGTTTCTCACGAGTCTTTCTTTCAAGCGTGGCCTATAGCAACTTCCTTTGGGGCGGTAAAGACAAATATACTAATTAAAATAGTCATTTTTGTAGTGATTTTGTATGTATATATATATATATATATATATATATATAGTGTTTGGTTGATTGTTTGTAAAATGCACGTTGATGTTGGTTTTTGCATGTAACTCATCCTGCACCTCTTGTGCTTCATGAATGACTTACATCACGCGGCTCATTGAGGAGGGGTGCTATTACTTTTGCAAGCAATGATGTTTGTACTTGACAATTGATAAAACATGCAAAAATCGAATTAATTAATAATAATTAATAATAACATTGTAGAAGTAGTTTGAGCCATATCTTGGAAACAAATTACAATAAAGACTTTGATTGGGCTCTTTTAACATTGCAGCTAAATACTGTGTGTGTTATATATGTATACAATGATTCTTTCTGGTCCTCGAATCTAATTGGCTGAGAGCCTTTTCCAGGAGTGCAATATTCTAGTGATATCGGAACTCCAACCTTTTCACTGTTTGTATAACTCTGCTTGCTGTATTTCTCACAGCGAGTGTCATGGTGGACGCCCAAATACACTATAATTTAAAAAATAATACTGTTTTGTCTCATGGAATGTAGGTTTAAGAGTTTTTAGACTTCAATAAATAATAATAAATTTTATATATATA
>NW_015661023.1:580117-586581 GCF_001515625.1 Sinocyclocheilus rhinocerous | reverse complement strand
TATATATATATATATATATATAAATACATTTTATTATTCAATTAATATTTTCTATAGGCTAAATAATAGTAGTATTTAATAGTATTAAGTATTGAGAACGGTGTGTGTGTGTGTGTTCGTGATGGTGATTTTAGTTCCATTGTCCCACCATTAGATGGCGACAAGAGACTGTTTTTATGAGTGAGTCAGCAGTAAAGACTTTTACTTTGAAAAATGAAGTGATTTTTACTTTTAACAACAGCTTGTAAGATGCAGCCAATAAATGCACTCTATCATCAGAAATCACCCTTAACAGATGAAAGAATAATGCAACAAAGATATCGCTTTCCACAGAAGACATTCAAACTAATGTTTTCTTGTGAATATGAGATTGATCTGAAGAATGAATGCTGTATCAGGTGCAGGTGATCACATGAAGCTTTTGAGGCTTTTTCCTGATTGTACCAAAAAAGGTTAAATGTTTCAAAGCCTCAAAGACAGTGTCTTCATTCTGAGAATCATTGTCCACACATGAAAGTGTTACTATGTTACTATGAAGCAGCGAGGGAACACCTAACATTTTGCGTCCCCTGATAATGAATGAAACCGCACCAAAGATTTGAATCAGTCACTTCGCTTCAGGTGTTTCATTGTGACGTATGAAGCCTCAAACGTCATTGGTCACGTGATCACGGAGATTTGATACAAGCCTTGACACAGTCTTTCAAACCAGTCTGCTTCAATAGAGTAAAACAGGCTTCAGAGCCTCAGTGTCAAACGTCCCATCTCTACTTTTAATGAAGCAACTCAACGTTCCTTCGTTACTAGTTCTAAAGTGACATTTTCAAATTAGCAATGGAGGCTTGGGCTCAGCTGTTAAAATGTCAAACAGAGATTTGAATCCACGCCGGAAGGAAGTAGTTCTGCACAAAAGAGGACTTTTAAAGACACTCCGTTGTTGTTTCTTATGTATTTGCACACTTGTACTGTCAAACTGTTGTATAAACGCAATCACACTCGTAGCCGTGAGATATCACATTTATTATTTGAATTATTTTATACTTATTTTATACTTATCAACCCCCTCACTCATCTTCACCCCATTTAATTAATTAAAAAAATATTTTATTTTTAAATGTATTTTTATTTTTATTTTTTTATGATTACATACATTTTCATGTGGTGAATGAATTGTGAAATTAAGTAGCATGTCGAACTGAACAATGTGGATAATAATACTGTCTTTAAAAAACATTCACAAGTTTCCTTTAAAATGCAAAAATGTCAATTCTACTTTGTCATCAATTATTGTGTCCCAAAATCTGATGCTAATTGGCTAATCTCACGGGATCCATGTTGCTAATCACGACCCCAACATAAGGTAATTAAGTCATTTTCAAGCTTTGAAGTGAAGAGGGAGAGTTTTACCTCCTACTGTTAATTAAACCTATTTGCTGATGTTTTCATGATCCACATCCATCTTCATTTATTCAGTCCTGTGTTTGATTCCTCAACAGGGTTTACATGCATTGATATGCAGAAAATAAGTTCAGTTAAGTGGATGAGGCATATTAGAGTGTAATTGTTGGAAACAATGTGTCAAAATAGCTTGACATATCCTGTAATACCATGCAAGGCCAAAAAAAGTAATAATAATAATAATAAAAATGTGTTAATTTAAATTATTAATTAAAATATATTTCAAAATGCTAGAAAATTTTTTTTTTCAAAATATATGTGAATTTTACGTGAATATATTTTTAACAAATATTATTTGGATTTTTTTTTGCATATTTTTGAATATATATATATATATATATACATTGCTTTAAATACTTTAAACAGCATTTCTGTAATTTTATTGTGATTTTTATGCATGCAGATTTTTTTCAGACTACATGAAATATATGTACTTGTGAAAATTAATTATATGCAGGACCAATGAAATGGACTAATGAAACAGAAAAAAATTAATAAATAAAAATGTTGAAAAGATACGGCCACCATTTACATACTCTAAATTATAAAATTTCCCTTACAAATACATATTTTTATGCTAAAATCTGATGTCAGCCTTCTCTGATCAACGTTTTGACTTTCCTCATTATAAAAGTGTTTCCTCGCCGGATGCTTTGATGTTTGCTTGCTTTGCATTCAGCAATACATCGTGAGATTATGCAAAAATATGAAAAGTATTAATTTCAAAACAAGAGATCGTCTTACTGAAAGCAGGGCTTCAAAGAATAATATAAAGGTGACGACCTTCACAGATTTAAATGTGGCTTAAAGAAAGAGTTCAGCAGGAATATTCTCTCACTTCATGTCGTTTCGGTATTATTTTCTTTCTTTTGTGAAAACCAAATGAGATGTCAGGCGCAATGTCTCGCTTTTCCCGCTTGTTTTCAATAAATGCAGCCTTTAGAAGCCTTTCTCCCCCAAAAAAGCTACTTTATGCTTTCTGAAGACTTGCAATATCTGTGCACTTTAATGCAGCTTTTTGGAGCTTGACAGTATAAATTACTATCTACTTTGCTTGCATGCAGAAGAGAAGCCTGAACATTCTGCCTAAGGTGTATTTTCGTTTGTGTGTGAAGTATCCAAATACAGGACAATGAACAGTACTTCTGTAAAAAGAGACACTATTTATATGCGTTTTTGTGTTGATTTTACTGCCAAAACTTAAAATGAACTCCTAAACAGTGATGATTTCAAGGTGAAATGTAGTGCAGGAGCGTCAAACTCATTTTAGATTAAACGTCATCGAATGGCATTGTTTTATTTACCGTATTAAACCTTGATCTATGCTTTAGTATGTTACTCAATGCATCAAAATAAGTGTACTTACATAAAACACAACAAAAGATTATTTAGACATGATTTAAAATTATACACTTTAATATAAGTATAGCCTAATAAGTATAACTACTTTAAGTAAAATTTTAATTTAATATTTTAAAAGTTTACTTAAGTGTGTTTAGAGTGTGTTTCGTGTCTTTAATGTATTTTAAAGTAAAATGACATAGCAACATTAAATAATTTAGTTTTTCATGTGGTATAAGGAAATTACAGTTAAACAGCTAGATTTTACTGTAGCATTTTTACTGTTTGTTTCTGTAAAAATTGCAAACATTTTTATTTTATTTTTTTTACAATATGAGTCGTTTGGAGTTCTTCCCATTTACACTCTCTTCTATACAGCAAAATCATCACACAAGTTGCTTGTTCAATGCTGTTTAATGTCTGTGACATATACATTTGCAGAGAACCTTCCTGGAGAGACATTTTAATATCCCATTCAGATTTTAATCTCTGAAAAAATATATCGCTGGCTTTTCAGCGTATGCAAATGCTGCCGATCCCGTAATGGCCTTCAATTTGCTCTCTGACCTTTTTACTACAACACGTTCACACACCTTCCACTTGTGCGTCCTTGGGTAATTGGCCCCTAAAATTAGAGATAAGTGTGTGTGTGTGTGTGTGTGTGTGTGAGTTGGTGTAGGGCAATAGAATATATGGTCTGTACAGTAGAAAAACCATTACGCTTATGGAGAGTCCCCACAAGGATAGCTGACCAGACGTGTGTGTGTGTGTGTGTGTACCTGTTTTTCTATTCTGGTGGGGACTTAATCCTGAATACACACAGACTCATGGGGACTCATATCACGGTGGGGACCTAAATTGAGGTCCCGACGGGTAAACAAGCTAATAAATCACACAGAATTAAGTTTTTTGAAAATCTAAAAATGCAGAAAGTTTCCTTTGAGGGGTTGGTTTAGGGGTAGGGTTGGTGTAGGGCAATAGAATATACGGTCGGTACAGTATAAAAACCATTACGCCTGTGGAGAGTCCCCACAAGGATAGCAAACCAGACATGTGTGTGTGTGTGTGTGTGAGAGAGAGCGTGTGTGTGTGTGTGTGTGTGTGTGCGCGAAGCCCCATTTCCCACAGAAATAAATTCTGCGGTTGAGATGGAATGGAAAAGCAATGACAGACAGTGATTCATAAATAGGAAATTACTCCCTGCATATTTCATACAAGGTTCCTGTGTTGGTCATTTTTCCTGCACGATGTTCTGGCTGATGCCTGATGAAATATTTACTGTAACTAGAGACAATTACTAGAGAAAGACAGAGCCAGGGCCAGAGAAAGACTGTAACCTGTTTCTGGGTCACAAACAGGAAATGGGTGCCGTCACTTTAGTAGGCAATCCTTATTCTAGAATGACAAAATATAGCTTGTGTTCGCAAAAGTTGCCTTTTCCCCGCCAAGATGTTCAAGGAGAATCATTTAAAAATTGAATCTGGAGAGACGTTGTGCTCTTGTTCTTCCGGGCAGCCTGGAGTTTCAGTGAACAAATTCGTGGTTTTGTTAGAGTGAAATTAAACATGAAACTATTTCCCGTCTGGGCACTTTAAAGCACAATGTGTCCCCTGAAGATTTTTTTTTTTTTCCGCTGAGAAAATGATACGTCCTCTGAAAAGAAAAATGCACACATATTCCCTTAACAGGAGACGAACTCTAGAAATGGAAATGTCCTTCGCCAAAGGACAGCGTGTCACAAGAAGAGGAGTAATAGTTCTGACAAGTGAATATGTACCCTAACAGAAGGACTATGACCTTTGAAGAGGGAGAGTAAGTTATCTGTCTGATGGTTAAAGATCTGGGCTAGTAACCCAAAAGGTTGTGGGTTCAAATCCTGGAAGGGACGATTCGTGACCTCGAGAGTAACCGAGTTCCCCTGCCGCCATTGTGTCCTTGATCCAGGCACTTAACCTCGGGTTGCTCCAATGGGACTGTCCCCATAATAATTGTACTCTAAGTCACTTTGGAAAAGACAAATAGCTAATTAACTTAGATGTATCCCGTAAGGGCAGATGGATCTCGCATAACTTCTATTAACCTGCCCACAATAAACAACCTCTGTGTCATTTAACATTTTCTCATTCAAACAAGAAAGCACTACGATAGATGTTAGGAAACTATACATTTAAACAATAGTCTATACTATTCTATTATTTAGTTGCAGATACAGTATAGGAAATCAGACCAGTAAGGCCAGATCTGTAAGTTCAAACCAGACCAGTGAGGTCAAACTGGCAAGAAAACCACTGTAAGACTAAGTAGATTGCAGAGAACATTGGTGCCAGTGGTTTCTACAGTCTATTTAAGCTTACAATGATTTTGGGAAACACAGCCCAGCGAGTAAAAAGTGACCAGACCTTTGAAATATGACCAGTGAGATTACAGTAGTGAGGTAAGTCCAGTCAGACCGGAGTAATTCGATCAAACCATTATTATCACAGCTTTAAGATCAGACAAATAAGCCCACAACAGTGAGATCAAAACAACAAGACTACAACGGAGAGAACAGACCATTAAGATCAGATCGGTTAGGTCAGACCACTTAAACCAGTTCAGTGAGATCAGACCACTGACATCTGACTGTTAAGACCAGACCATTAAGATCACAGATATACGATCAGTAAGATCATCAGACCAGTAAAACAAGACTGCAATGGTGAGATTAAACCAACAAGACCACCATGGTGAGATCAGACCAGTAGAATCAGAGCACATCAGTAAGATCAGACCTTTAACACCACAGCAATGACCAATGAAATAAGTGAGATTACAGTGAAATCAATTCAGTAAGACAGAAGTATCAAACATTATGATCACAGCTGTAAAATCAGACTAATAAGACCACAGCAGTGAGTTAAAACCAACAAGAAAACAGCAGTGATATCAGACCATTGAGATCAGATCAATGAGATGAGACCAGTAAGACCTGAGTAGTAAGATCAAACCATTTTGACCACAGCTCTAAGATTAGACTAATAAGACTACAACTGTGATATCAGACCACAGGAATGAGATCAGTAAACAAGTAAATTAGTAATCAGACCAGTACGACCACAGCAGTGGGATCAGATCTTTGAGATCAGGTCAATGAGATCAGACCAGTAAGACCACACTGGTGAGATCAGACAAACAAGACCACGGTGGTGGGATCAGATATTTGAGATCAGGTAATTGAGATCAGATCAGTAAGACCACGATGGTGAGATCAGACCATTAAGAACACAGCAGTGGGATCAGATCAGATCAGTGAGATCAGACCAGTAAGACCACACTGGTGAGATCAGACAAACAAGACCACGGTGGTGGGATCAGATCTTTCAAATCAGGTCATTGAGATCAGATCAGTAAGACCACAATGGTGAGATCAGACCATTAAGAACACAGCGGTGGGATCAGATCAGTTCAGTGAGGTCAGACAAGTGAGACCACGTTGATGAGATCAGACAAACAAGACCACGGTGGTGGGATCAGATCAGTGAGATTAGACCAGTAAGACCACACTGGTGAGATCAGACAAACAAGACCACAGCGGTGGGATCAGATCAGTTCAGTGAGGTCAGACAAGTGAGACCACGCTGGTGAGATCAGACAAACAAGACCACAGCGGTGGGATCAGATCAGTG
>NW_015661023.1:571376-580092 GCF_001515625.1 Sinocyclocheilus rhinocerous | reverse complement strand
AGACCAGTAAGACCACACTGGTGAGATCAGACAAACAAGACCACGGTGGTGGGATCAGATCTTTCAAATCAGGTCATTGAGATCAGATCAGTAAGACCACAATGGTGAGATCAGACCATTAAGAACACAGCGGTGGGATCAGATCAGGTCAGTGAGATCAGACAAGTGAGACCACGCTGGTGAGATCAGACAAACAAGACCACAGCAGTGGGATCAGATCAGTGAGATCAGACCAGTAAGACCACACTGGTGAGATCAGACAAACAAGACCACGGTGGTGGGATCAGCTCTTTCAAATCAGGTCATTGAGATCAGATCGGTAAGACCACAATGGTGAGATCAGACCATTAAGAACACAGCGGTGGGATCAGATCAGGTCAGTGAGATCAGACAAGTGAGACCGCAGTGGTGGGATCAGACCATTAAGAACACAGCAGTTGGATCAGATCTTTCAGATCAGGTCAATGAGATCAGACCAGTAAGACCACGGTGGTGAGATCAGACAAACAAGGCCACGGTGGTGGGATTAGATATTTGAGATCAGGTCAGTGAGATCAGACAATTAAGGCCACAATGGTAAGATCAGACCATTAAGACCACATCGGTGGGATCAAATCAGTGAGATCAGACCAGTAAGACCATGGCAGTGAGATCAGATCATTGAGATTAAATCAGTACTGTCAGACCAGTAAGACTGCAGTGTTTGGATCAGACCAACAAGACCAGACCACTGAGATCAGATAAGCAAAACTTAACCAAAGTTCAGGAGTAAGTGAGTATGTAATGTACAGTTAATACTGTGTTATTTTATGTAACCGAGAACATGAAATCTCCTCCAAACTAGAGTCATGAACTCTCTCTTATCGAGAAGAGTGTCTTCCTGGAAGAGTGTATGTTTGAGAATGACTGTGAGCTCATTTCCAGAGAAGCATAGGCGACCCTGACACCCACCTTTCCCACTAGTCCTAATTAAAACTCCCTCAGAGTCAGGTTTATTCTTATGCTTTGCTAAAGACACTGCAGTCTCCTGATTCACACACATCTGTTCTGTAAAGAGCTCTTCAGAGCGTTAGGAAGCAGATAAGCACTTCTCTGTCGCTTTTAACGTCTGTTTCCAGTGTGAAGCGGTGAAGGCTTGTTAGGGTGACTGAGGAACGTGACTCTTTGTGGTGTGAAGATGTGGAGACAGTGGAGTGTGAATGTGTAACTGATTGTTGATTGGGAAGGGTGAGAGTTAGTGCGTGAACACAAACCCCGGAGGGTTTCCTAAAGAACGGTACGTCTGTACAGATTCAAGAGAGGACGTCAAAATCAGCACAAACAGGTTACTGTAGTCCTCTAGGAATTGAGTCACTTTTTACATTGTTTTGTTTTCGTCACAGTTTTAGTCTTTAGACTACAAAGTTCCTTTAGACAGTCATGTCACATCCATTCATTTTAGTCCAATCTGTTTAGACTGAAATTGCATATCATTGTAGTTAATGAAAATAACATTTTCTGTTTCTCAGAAGAGAAAGACTGCATATTTTAAATGTGTATTGAATCCGCTCAATGTTTATTTAGTCAACATTTAGGAGAACACTATCTAAATAAAAGCTTACAAACATGGACTGAAAGCCACAAAATGTATGTGGCCATGAAGATGGAGTTGGACGTCTTTATCAAGTCTCACTGAGAAAACAAAATGTTGCATTGCACTTCATTTATTTGTGGCTGCTAATGGAAATCGGACCGTGTGGTCTGATAGCTGCTACCGGACGTGTCTGAGTTCAACAACAATGTAGATGTGAATCTGATACTAGAGTGGCTCAGTGTAATGAGAAACTCCACTTATTGATCACACACCCACTCAAACGGCGTGATGTGATTTTGGTTTTCCCATCAGGGTGGCTGTTGGTGGTTGTTAGACATTATTCTACCTGACAAACTACAATAAGATTGGACATGCAACCGATGCAATTTCACCTGCAATACAAAAAAAAAAACAAACACAAAAAAATGATGTTGCAATACTATTTTAATACATTGGCTCCTGTGCAAGAGCTGAAGTGTACTGCATATGCACCAAAGACCAAGCATGGTTTTGGGTTTAGTTAATTAAAGAGTTTATATTCCCATAGCAACGTGTCAACTGCTGATAATGAGTCTCCTGACACAACTCAGATTGTTACTGTGGAAGAACTTTACTCCACGGAGCAGACAGAAGGTACACGCACACAAACACTGTATTTTGGGAAAACAGCCCATGAACCGGTTTGAAACACAGCAGCTGTGACTCGACCTACTTTTCTGTGCATCTCATGTCAGTCATTGTGAAAAATATTATTTGTATTTTTTGGCCTGCTGATCCTGTCATGACAGTTTCAAAAAGTTGTTTCACAGCAGATGCATGCTTTAGTAGACTTTCTGTATATCCTAAATTTGAGTCTCTGATGTCATTTACTTCAGTAATGAGCATCACTGATGATGATTCATCAGCCATTCTTACAATTTTATATAAAATGTGTATTATGTTACAGCTAACAACAACAAACTGAAAAGCTGGCTTTATTGGCTTGATAAAGCCAGTTTTAATCGCATGTTGTAATGCGCTGGTGCAGTATAAGCACACGACAACGGAGAGTAATCCACAAGAATACTTTTTAATCAATTTAACATTGAATCCAGGAGCAGAGAGCCACACAACAAGCATCATCAAACATTACATCTATAGGGCCTTTTGCACCGCAGGAACCTTTTCATAGTACCAGAACTAAAGCCCAGGGACATAAAAGTTCCTATTAAAGAAACACTCGAATACACAATGTAATCTGTTGTTTTTAAAGAAAGAGGAGGCTCTGGCCGACCTGGAACAGGTGTGCATAGAGAACAAGCAGATCTCATTGGTCTTTAGAGAGTGAAAAACAGTTTCACCTTCACAAAGGCTGCGAGACACACGCGTGGGATTATTCATCACCTGCAGAAACAGCAGCACAGCGCTGACTGTCACATCTCTGGAGAAAATGATTGATGAGGAATGTCACCTCCTCAAAGACAGAAACCACAGACTCATGAGAGAGAGTCAGATCAAATGCTAATGATTACAGGGGTTGCACTTTAGTGTACTTACAGTGTACTTACCTAAGAAAGTACTGGTAATAGAAGGTAACTACATGGGGTTAGTACTTAGTTATTACCTAGTTATTGTAATTACTATAATAAGTACATAGTATATACAGGAGGAACAGGACTGTAAAATAAAGTGCTACCATTACAGGGTGTGTTCAGTTCATCCGTTACCGTAATGCCAGTAATAAGCATCATAATGCCGGGGCTGGGCTTCGTCAAACTAGTGGTGTGTAAAGAAGTAAATTATTAGATAGTGGTAGTGGGCAAACAGAGCATTTAATGCAGCAAATACACCATTCTCCACAAAATAACGAGCCATTCACATGACTGATCAGATATGTACATCTGTGGTCACTTGCTTACACTCTTAATAAAGGCTCTAAAGGGGTTTTTCCACAATGACAGAGAACCATTTCTGGTTCCAAAAAGAACCTTTCAGTGAACAACCACTTTTACAGAGTGAAGAACATTTTAATAATCTAAAGAACCTTTTTCCACTGTAAAGAAATATTTGTAGAGAAAATATTTCTTTTTATAGAAATATCAGAATGAGAGTCCAAAGAGCTGATAAAACATCACAATAATCCAACACTCAGTTAACATCTTGTGAAGCAAAGAGTTGTGTGTTTGTAAGAAACAAATCCATCATTAAGATGTTTTTAACTTCAGACTGTTGCGTCTGGCTAAAATATTAGTCTATAATCCATAAAAAAAACGCTTCCTCCAGTGAAAAAGTCCATCTCCTGTTGTCTCTCACATCAGAATCCAGTATTTGTTTAGAGCTGTTTTGGCTTGATCTGTGCAGATTTTTCTCCTGATTCAGTCAAAACCTTTTAGCGTTATTATTGATAGAGGACTCGTATTTTGGTCGGAAGCGATGGTTTAAAGTTAAAACATTTTAATGATGGATTTGTTTCTTACAAACACGCAGCGTTTGTCTTCTCCAGATGTTAACTGATGGACTGGAGTGCTGTGGATTACTTGTGGATTATTGTGATGATTGTATCAGCTGTTTGGACTCTCATTCTGACGGCACCCATTCACTGCTGAGGATTGATTGGCAAATTTTCATTGCACTTAAAATCACGTCACTAACATTCTTTAAAAAAAAAAAAAACTTACTACAGATATATAAACTGCAACTGCAACTGCAAGTATAAAATGCAAACAGAATGTATTGTTTTTGGAAAGTTAATTGCATGTTATTTGCAATTAAATGAAAATGTATTGTAGTTGAAATTTATATTAAACGCCATTAGCTGAACTTTAGAGTGTTTTGGCCCACTTAAGTAGGATGTAAGTACAGTTTTAATGCAATTTCATAATTACTTCTGTTGTCTTTGAAATACGGTTTAGATATTGTAATTTGACTCATGTGGGGCTGTGATTGGACAGACTTTGGCAGAGTGTGCGATAACTAGATTTGTAATTTTGATGCATGTGATTGGATTTCTGAGCGCAGTAAACTCAGTCTGACTGACTCTGTGCTGAACGCCGGCTGTTTGAGAGTCCTCACTCGTGTCAAGAGCTGCGCTGGCCCAGGTGGGCGGAGATTCGATTCGTAAACGGCCTCCGCCGAGCACTTGTGCTGCTCTAATGGTCTCTCTGATGGTCTGATCTGCAATTACAAGAGAGAGACACACAGACAGACAGAGAGACATCTGTGCATCAAAGAGCGGCCTGTCGAAAAGCAAAGTGCTTAATGTGTGGAAAAAGCATCCTTTTTGGTTCAGAAATATAAATGTGTTCTAAAGGGGTTTTTCCACAGTGATGTCATATAAGAAAGTTCCATAAAAGAGGCTCAAGTTTTATTAGGACGTTTTGCATGTAAACTACTGAGTTCAACCAATTCCCCCTGTGCCTGTGTCATTAACTCCTCACCTGTCGTCATGCTCACCTGTCTAATGCGTTTCTAATGAGACGTGCTCAAACTAATGGAGCCTGACGACTGCAGCGGACAGCAGGTGAGACAATGAGAGGTGAGAGATAATAGCCATGCAGCAAAATATCATTTTTTAAAGGGATAGTTCACCTAAAACTGAAAATTCTGTCCTAAATTATTCACACTCGTGTCATTACAAATGTCATTATTGCATGAAACATAACAGTGGAGTTTTACAGTGGGGTGATGAAGCACAAACACAGTTTGCATGTAAAATAAGTGCAGTTGTTTTGTTTGAGTCTTCAATGTTTCTTGGAGTGCTTTGACATTTAGCCTTTTTTTTTTTATAATCGGTTAGCTATTCCATCTAAATAATGACAAGAAAACAAGCCTTTCAGTTGAGTTAATGTTGGCTGCAAACTATGGGAGCCTGTTTCCGTCATAGGATAAAAACAATAAGTAAAAAAATATTAAATACAAAATACTAAAGGACTTAATTGTGATTTATTATCTCACAATTCTGACTTTTTTCAGGCAATTGTGAGAAATAAAAAATCTGAATTGTAAGATAAAAGTTGTAATTTAATTTTTTTACTTTTTTTTTACTCTGTGGCAGAAAAAAAACTGAATTGTAAGATCTTATTATAGTCACCAGTTTGAGTCAGTCAATCAATCAATCAATCAATCAATCAATCAATTAAAACCCTGCCAAAATTAGTTCTTTCTTTCTTTCTTTCTTTCTTTCTGTCTTTGCTGGAAGAAAATTAAAGGTTACAAACTATTTATATTTCAAATAAATGCTTTCCTTTTGAACTTTCTTCATAAAGTTATCCTGAATAATAAAATGTATCACAGTTTCCACAAAAAATATTGTGCAGCACAACTGTTTTCAACATTGATAATAATCAGAAATGTTTCTCGAGCAGCAAATCAGCATATTAGAATGATTTCTGAAGATCATGTGACACTGAAGACTGGAGGAAGGATGCTGAAAATTCAGCTGCGCATCACAGAAATAAATTACAGTTTAACATATATTCGCATAGAAAACAGTTAAGTTGTCAAATCAGTCATTTTTGAGGACGCTGCAGTAGACAGCAGGGCCGTTCACTCGGTTAGGAACAGAGATAACATCTGTGTATGTCAGTGTTCTGACATACATTTCTGGCGAAAACAGAGATCTCACAGATGATTTAGTTGAGAATCTTGTCATGTGTTTCTGCAGAACAGCGGCTCTCGTTCAGATCGACTCTTGACTGGCAGACAGAACAAATCTCTGCGTACTGTAACTTTAGACTTCATCTGATCCTCAGCCAAACTTCACAACATCAAAGTCTTGATGGATAATAAATGTTCAGAATTTGCATTTCCATGAGTCCATGAAGGCAGTTCAGCTGTAGAGAGCACTTTAATCAGAGCTCTCCAATATTGTGATATAAATCCAAACTAAATGCAACATAATTGCCATAAAAATGCATTAAACATACAATAAAAGCTATGCAAATTTAAATCCATGAATACATCATTCGGGGGGCCAACTGGTGATTCATCCGTTCTCCTGTTAGCATTTCTTGCTTGAAAACCACATATAATCAGGATGCCTTGTTTAAAGGAATAGTTCGCCCAGAAATCAAAATGTGCTCAGCTTCACGCCATCAAGATGTGGATGAGTTTGTTTCTTCATCAGATTTGGAGAAATGTAGCATTGCATCACTTGCATGGATGCTCTGCAGTGAATGGGTGCCGTCAGAATGAGAGTCCAAACAGCTGATAAAAACATCACAATAATCCACACCACTCCAGTCCATCAGTTAATGTCTGGAGAAGACAAACTGTTTGGACTCTCATTCTGACGGCACCCATTCACTGCAGAGCATCCACTGCTGAGACACTGATGCAATGCTACATTTCTCCAAATCTGATGAAGAAACAAACTCATCTACATCTTGGATGATCTGAGGATGAGCAGTTTTTTTTTTAACTTAATGTGTATAAAAACAATATTCTGATTAAGTAGTAATATGTAAAGTATAGCATATCATGAACAAGGTGAATAGTTATCAATGAATGAATGAAACTTCAAACTTCAGGCATGCATTTCAGTCATTTTGTAGAGATCACCAATCTCCACTCGCATTGTTGTCGCATTGCATTGAGTTTAAACTTCTAGTCTTTCCATCCTGATTTGTTGGTGGTGAAGACATTATCCCACCGCTGCGGTCTCTATAATGTTGGCAGCTCCTAGTGCAAGAAAAGCATGTTTTAGTGGCTGGTGTTGAGCCAATTTTTTTTTTGCCAAAGAATGGCACTGGAATCTTGATGGTGAAAAAAAGGGCAATCAAGGGCTATCTTGAACACAAAAAGGTTTTACAGAATCACTGAGCCTTACAGTAGCTGTCATGAGCAGGTCACCTTACCAGAGAGAGAGAGAGAGCTTGTCCTCTTCAGTCGGATTCTGGCTGGATTTCTCGTTGATAACTGAGGTAATCCTCCAGCAGACTCTAATGGAGAGAGCGAACCTTAGATAAAGACTCGCTCTCTCTTTTCCATTTTCGTCATGCTATATTTCTCTCCTCTATTTTTGCTTCTGACAAAAGAGGAGGACAGGAAAAATATGAAATATGTAAATATAGGCCTATTTACTTCAGCAATGCATTCAGCTTGAACCACTTAACTTACAGACTCCATTCAAACTTTCAAACATACATTAATGGAACGTTCAGCATTCCAAATGTAACGGGCTGTGATTATGTCATTTGTAATATTTGTGTATTTGCATAGTGAACTGTGATTGGTCTCGTCCTCCAGTGTCTATTTACAGAATGTCATCTTGTGTGTTGATTTCTGTGCACAGCTGAAAAATAAGACACATGCTGAGTGTCACCATAACATCAAAGCATTCGGATGCAAAATCTTTTAAATTACTTTAAAATGTAACACTTTCATGCAAGCACAGCTATTTCTTTTAAGAGTTACATAGTTTAGCAGAAAAACTGCGGTGGGCACAATGAGAATAATATTACGTCTATTATTAAAATAGCTAGTTCTGGTCCTCGAATCTTGAGTAATGAAAGTCCAACAGAACTATTACATGTTTGTATCACTCTGGTCGTATTGGCTTATTCAACCATGGTAAAATTAATGAATAATGAATGTAATAATACAGTATATCAACACAAAACATTGGAGCATTTTCATAATGTTCTGGCAAGGTTTTCTCAAAGCTATTAGCAAAAATTATTGCAGTAACATTAATAGAACATTTGTTCAACGTTATCTTGTACTTAAAAATGTCTTCAAAACGTTAGCACAACAATATTATTTACACATGTATGATGCCTAAATGATTTGCATGCGCAGGGTAAGATTAGTGAAAGTGACCATAAGATTGTAAGTGTAAATTAATTTTCTATGCACAAGAAAAAAATCCTAAAAGTGTAAATCGCATTTCAAGTGTTGCAAGTGCAGCTTCATGCTAATGCAAAATAAATATGATCTGTACTCTTCTGACTTGTTTCTTTGAATCGATTTATAAAAACTAATCTCCTACACCAGTTTACTAAAATGATTCACACTTCTCAAGGCTATGATTCAAACTTAGAGGAAAATTACTGTGTATACATATACATATGCACATTCACACAGAGTTTATTTGTAATTATCTCTCTGTCTTGAACCAACACACACACACACACACACTCACTCACACTCACACACACACACACA
>NW_015661023.1:569790-571139 GCF_001515625.1 Sinocyclocheilus rhinocerous | reverse complement strand
CACTCTTGTGATGTGACCCTGTTACACACAGACACACACACACACACACACACACTACGCACACTACACACACACTCACACACACACAGACACACAGACACACACACACACACACACACACACACACTATCTGATGTGATCTAGTATTCTCTCTCATTCCGCCTGCAGACTTCTACAGTATAAATAGTGGAGCAGACAGAACACACTTTCCCGTTCCGATCTCTGCAAAGTCTTTACAGAACACGCTGTCACACACAGCTTCAAATCAGCCTATTTTTTAATTTCCAAACGCTGAAACACAGTAAGAGTTCATTCTCCCCATAATCAGCACGATCAGTGTTTGTAGACTGCTGTCGAGTGTAAAAACCACTGTCACTCACACCAAATAAATCAATATAACCTCATAAAACAACAACTGCAATGTGTTTGTCGAAAAGTCTTGTAGTTCCAGCTCCATCATTTGGTTTGATGCTGTGAGCTGAATCTCAGATTGTGTGGGTCATGAAAAGGCTGTGTAGAGTTATATGTGATATGCAAGGTTTGGATTTTGGTTGTGTGTATATTTTGATGGCACATACATTGTATTATTCTGGCTTTATTTCTCACAATTCAGAGTATAAATATATATTTATTTTTTTTCTCAGAATTGTTTGTTTATATTTTGCAATTCAAACATTTTTGCTCAAAATTGTGAGTTTTTCCCGAAAATATACTTTCTCGGAATTCCAAGTTTATAACACAAAATGCATTTCTGTGTTTAGATCTCACAATTCAAACTTCCTCATACCTGTGAGTTTATCACACATAGTTCTGATTTAATTTGTTTGCAGTTCAGTGCTTATATCTCACCATTTTTAGCTAACTTCTCGTAGTTTAAACGTACTTTCTCAGAACTGCGACATGCAATTTTTATTTTATTTCTTTCAATTCCGAGTTTATGCCTTGCAATTTTGAGTTAACACGTCACAGTTCAGACTTTTTTGTAAGTGTATGCCTTGCAATTTGAACTTTGTTACTCAGAATTGTGAGATTTGCAAAAAATATATGAATAAAATGATGAATGTTTAATGAATAAAAACAGTTAAAAGCAACTCAGAATATGGCTCAAAGCTGCAATAATTAAATATGTTAAATAATACAAATATCCTTTATGTATTTAATTCCATTTTATTAACCAATTTGCTGCTGACCTTCGGTGATCCAATAATAATAAGCAAAAATTACACAAGATAAACTAACATTTCTTCTTCTTTTTTTATTGCTGAAGAGTGTTGAACTTCCTTCTTCTGTGTATACTGTACAGACATGAATTTACATTTCCTTCAGCCTGAGGCTTTTGGTGTGAAAGG
>NW_015661023.1:556625-567035 GCF_001515625.1 Sinocyclocheilus rhinocerous | reverse complement strand
TACTGTACAGATGTGAATTTACATTTCCTTCAGCCTGAGGCTTTTGGTGTGAAAGGGCTTTTATATTTGCCAAAAATAGAACTTTTTATATTAAAAGCAAACAAGCAAGCCCAGCCCAGATTAAAAAAGTAACGCAAAAGTAACGTAACGCATTACTTTCAATAAAAAGTAACTAAGTAACGTAATTAGTTACTTTTTTAGGAAGTAACTCAATATTGTAATGCATTACTTTTAAAAGTAACTTTCCGCAACACTGGTGCTGATGTTTAACAGAACATTTCAGAGTGACTGCTGATCTGGTTTTGCTGGTCTGTTTTCAGCAAGATCATCTCAAATTGATACACAGCTTCGTGTTTGCTGTTATAAACACTTCAGAGATCCCAGTTCAGCTTCATCAAATCCATCTACACATGAAATAATCAGCAGCATTTCCCCAGTATGACGCTCATGTGCTGTGAGTAATCAAAGGTGGGCTTTTGAGAGTCATTATTAGATCATCAACATCACCATCATCCACTTTCATAATGCCTTTAAAATATAAATAAAAATAGAAGCAAATGAGTCAGCTGTTGACTTGCAGTGAGAGTTTAGATCGATAAAATGCATTTGCATCAGATACACATTTCAAGTTAAAAATATGCCATTGAACTATTCAAATAAAAAAATACATTTAAATATGATTTAAATTACTATTTTAATATACTATTAAAAAAGTTTAAATGCGGATATGACATATATTTAATCTAATTTAATATCTATGCTAAAATGATTTAGATAGGTAACATACATTTTTTTTGTTTTTAATTATAGACGTTCAATTATTATTTCATTTTCTAAATATCATTTTGAACCAAAAAATCAAAGTAGGCACACCACAGCTCCAGAGATAAAAACATATTTGTTTATGTTCTCACCACAGGAGACGTTTCGAGCTTAGACGCTCTTCATCATCTAAGCTCGAAAAAATAAATAAAAAGTGGTGAGAGCATAAATAAATATTTTTCTGTCTCTTGAGCTGTGGTGTGCCTACTTTGATTTTTGGGTTCAAATTCTTGTGTGGTGGAGCACCCACATTGGGCTTTTTGCCTACTGGATGTGCGCACTTGGACTGATTTTTTTTTTGTTAAATATCATTTTGAGCAATTTCTCTTAGATCTTAGATTTCTCTAAGTCTCAAATATCATCCCCAGGCTTTTAAAGAATGTTTATTTGCTCTCAATCATCACTACATTTCATTGCTATATATATATATATATATATAATTTTAATTTGATATTATTATAATATTAATTGTCATTATTTTTGTTTTATTATTTTATCATTGTATTATTATCGCCTTTAAGTGGTTTTATTTTATTTATATGTTATTATTTATTCATTTTGATTTTGTTAATTTTTTTTATTTTGCAAAAAATAAACAGCAGTATATGCAATAACCAAACATCTGTTTTTATTTATTTTATTTATTGTAATTTATTTTTATTTTTGTCTTGATTATTTATTTATGTATTTTTATTTATTCATTTTTATTTTGTCTATTTTTTTTTGCTCTTTAGACCAAATGTTTTAGAAAACATATTAAACCGCAATATATACAAGCTATCAGAATTTTATCTTACTTTATATTTATCAGTATATGAACTAAAAATTTTATATTTTTGCTCAGTTTTAGTCTCTGAATAAAACTGAGCTGTTTTTTCCTCCATATATAATATATTCAGACAATATGAACCATAAAAGCCTGATGAATAAAATTTTTAATAAAAAACTTTTTTTTTTTGTCTTGTCTTGTCATTATTTCAGACGTCGGGCTGAAATAACGGCCTGTCCTCCACTGTGCTTATATCGGTGATTTACAGCCGCTCTTGTTGTTGTTCGGAGGAGCAGCTCGTATATCTTTGTTGTTTATTTGTACCGTTTAGTCTAATGATATTCAGATTTGAGGGGAAGCTTAATTGCAAATAGGCCGCGGAGCGCTGTGTTGTCGAGATGCGGTCACCGCCGCCGGCCGCATTTGCATTCGGGGGCCGTGAACTTCTATTATACTAGATTAAATTCATCAGGAGATCTGAGAGAAAGTAATTAACTCACAACGCTGCCAGAGTCTGTCTGACAGGAGCGGCCAATCAGAGCGAGCGCTCAACGCAGCGGTCAATCAGAGCGCAGGGTGGCGACCGGATGATGAAGGTGTGAGGTGACGACTCCAATCTCTCTCAGTGTGTGTGTGTGTGTGTGTGTGTGTGTGTGTGACCTGCCTGGCTCTTGTTGGAGAGGATTGTTGAGATGACAACAGAGATTCAGAGTGTAATGACGCGCCCTCGTTAATCAGCGCCGCTGTCTGATATCTCTGCTGCTAATTAGCGTGGCTCTATACGTATTATCCATTGATGTGCATTACAGCATCTCTCTCTCTAGAGCCCCGTCAGACCTCCATCAGCCTCCATGTGCAGCAAGCACACGCGCTTTCATATGCCTAATTGGCTTTCATGGTCTTTGTGCATGTGTGGGAGGAATTTGCGGTTACATGAGGACAAAACTGTGTTGCATTATAGCAAAATGAGTCTTTAATGGGCTAACACATGTTTAATAACCCACATCCACTCCTTCAATCACGACCTCAGATTACCCAGAGCCGCCTGCCGTCCACAGGACAGAACAAACTTTCTTTTTTTTTTAAGAAATGCATGCTTTTATTAATCAAAAATGCATTAAATTGATCAAAAGTGACAGTAAAGACATTTATAATTTTACAAAAGATTTCTATTTTAAATAAATGCAGTTCTTTTGAACTTTCTATTCATCTGTGAATCATGAAAAATAAAATGTGTCATGGTTTCCACAAAAATATTGGGCAGAACTGTTTTCAACATTGATAATAATCAGAAATGTTTCTTGAGCAGCAAATCAGTATATTAGAATGATTTCTGAAGTATCATGTGACACTGAAGACTGGAGTAATGATGCTGAAAATTCAGCTTTGATCACAGAAATAAATAACATTCCCTTTCAGTCAGTCACTCTCGGTCACCTGGGAAAAGAGCAAACTGTCCTAGACGCAGAGGATCTTTTTTCTCGGTATGGAGTTGGATTTGGTCGAACAGACAGCACGCTTCCAGAGGAACGTGCTCAGTCGGTGCTGAACTGCTTGAATACATTCAAGGGCAGGACAGCGGTCCCAATGAAACAATGTCAGAGGCTCCTGGGGCATATGACAGCTGCAGTCACGCCGCTGGAGCTGCTTCATATGAGATCGCTTCAGCACTGGCTTCATGGCTGAGTCCCGAGGTGGGCGTGGCAGCACGGCACTCACCGGGTCCAAGTCACACCGGCCTGCTGCCAAACCTTCACCCCGTGGTCAGACCTTGCGTTTCTCCAGGCAGGAGTGCTCCTGGAACAGGTCTCCAGGCATGATGTGGTACACACGGATGCCTCCACCACCGGCTGGGGTGCCACTTACAACGGGCATGCAGTGTCGGGGGTTTGGACGGACCCCCAACTGCAGTGGCATATTAATTGCCTAGAGTCGTTAGCAGTGCGCCTTGCCTTGAACCATCTATGAGACCGCTCCAGCACTGGCTTCATGGCCGAGTCCCGAGGTGGGCGTGGCAGCACGGCACTCACCGGTTCCAAGTCACACCGGCCTGCTGCCAAACCTTCACCCCGTGGTCAGACCTTGCGTTTCTCCAGGCAGGAGTGCTCCTGGAACAGGTCTCCAGGCATGATGTGGTACACACGGATGCCTCCACCACCGGCTGGGGTGCCACTTACAACGGGCATGCAGTGTCGGGGGTTTGGACGGACCCCCAACTGCAGTGGCATATTAATTGCCTAGAGTCGTTAGCAGTGCGCCTTGCCTTGAACCATCTCAAATGGTGCTTACTAGGCAAGCACATACTGGTCTGTACGGACAACACTGCGACACATCAACCGACAAGGTGGTCTGCACTTCCGTTGCATGTTACAACTTGCCCGCCACCTTCTCCTCTGGAGTCAGAATCATCTGAGGTCGCTTTGTGCCATTCATATTCCGGGCCTGCTCAACTGTGCGGCTGACGAGCTGTCACGAGCTGCGCTTCCCGGAGAATGGAGACTCCATCCCCAGATGGTCCAGCTGATTTGGAGACATTTATGGGCGGCTCAGGTAGACCTGTTTGCCTCTCCAGAAACCTCTCACTACCAACTGTTCTACTCCCTGACCGAGAGAACTCTCGACATGGATGCACTGGCACGCAGCTGGCCGTGGGGCCTGCGCAAATATGCATTTCCCCTAGTGAGCCTTCTCGCACAGACACAATGCAAAGTCAGGGAGGACGAGGAGCAGGTCTTGCTCGTTGCACCCTATTGGCCCAACCGGACCTGGTTCTCAGAACTGATGCTCCTCGTGACAGCCCCTCCCTGGCAGATTCCTCTGAGGAAGGATCTACTGACTCAGAGACAGGGCACCCTCAGGCACCCGCGTCCAGACCCCTGGAAACTCCATGTCTGGTCCCTGGATGGGATGCAGAGGTTCTAGGTGACCTACCCCAAAAGGTAGTGGACACCATCACTTCGGCGCGGGCACCGTCTACAAGACATGCTTACACCTTGAAGTGGAACCCCTGAAGGGTTGGAGTGAAGGCTTTCTCCATCCATCATTCATTAAAATCTACATTGCTGCTATTTCCGCGAATCACGACCCCGTGGAGGGGAAGACGGTAGGGAAGCAAGACCTGGTCATCAGGTCCCTTAGGGGGGCGAGAAGGTTGAATCCTCCTCGGCCTCCCTCTATACCCTCTTGGGACCTGACTCTGGTGCTCAGAGCACTACAGCAGGACCCATTTGGGCCTCTAGTCAGTCGAGCTGAAGTTTTTTTTTAATGAAAACTCTGCCTCTGGTTGCATTGGCCTCCTTCGAGAGGGTAGGGGAGCTGCACGCATTTTTTGTCGTCAAATCGTGCCTAGAGTTTGGGCCGGCTGACTTCCAGGTAATCCTGAGGCCCCGGCCCGGCTATGTGGCCAAGGTTACCCCTTCAGGGATACGGGTAATGAACCTACAAGCGCTACAAACCCAGCCCTTGCTTTGCTCAATCCCGTCCGTGCCTTAAGATGGTACATGGACCGGACACAAAGCTTCATGACCTCAGAACCACTCTTTGTCTGTTACGGAGGCCGGCAGAAGGGAATGCCATCTCTAAGCAGAGGATGGCCCACTGGATACTGGATGCAATCGGCCTGGCTTATCAGGCACAGGGTATGCCCTGCCCGCTCAGGTTGCGAGCTCACTCTACTAGAAGTGTTGCATCCTCCTGGGCACTGGCTCGTGGCGCCTCACTGACAGATATTTGTAGAGCTGGGCGAACCCCAACATGTTCGCTAGATTCTATAGCCTTTGTGTTGAGCTGGTATCCTCCTGTGTTCTCAACTCAAACAGGTAGAGGCACAGAGAGGCCCCGGCTTAGTGTCGGCTTGCTAAACTGCTCCAGCAACCGCATAGCAACACCCTAGCAACCACCCCGGGTACCCTAGCAACCACATAGCAACACCCTAGCAACCATCCCGGGTACCCTATCAACCGCTCTAGTAACCAACTCAAGTACCCTAGCAACCACCCTATCTATCTATCTATCTATCTATCTATCTATCTATCTATCAATCAATCAATCAATCAATCTATCAATCATCATTTTTCTAATAGACTGTATTGCCTTCAAAACATTCAGACTTTAATCTTTCAAATCATTTCTCAAGAGGCTTACAATCACCTCTTAATCATCCATATGTACCTAAACAGTTATCCATATGTATCCATATCCATAAGTGAAACCTCCTTCGGGAAGGATGGGGCTTCCTCAGCGTTCCTATTCCAAGTGGAACGGGTACGTTTTCCCAGTGTTATCCAATCTCACTGAGTGGAAAGTGCTACGACAACAGTGACTGGCCTTCTTGCTGCGAACCCTGGCCTATACCCAGGGCCGGATTTACCTCTTTTCGTGACATAGGCAAAACAAATTTTAGGACCCCCCTTCTCTATTAATATAATAGGCCTAATATTACCACCCAAGCAAACAAAAATGTTCTTAATCACTGAAACCGTTACAGTGTTTTCTATCGCAATAAGTGCTTGCGTTCAGTCAATAAAAATCGAATGCAGCTCTTAATTTGTTTGAGAACTCAGAAAGACCATTCCATTAATAGGCTCGGCGTACCACTTCGGGAGTTATTTCTCTAATAATTTTAATGGCCAGGAGTCACAACCACACATCAAGACATTGTTCAGATGATTTGTTTCAAGTCATTTGACATGTTTCCGTCCTGAAATGTGTTGAACTTTTTACGCACTTTTTTATGTATCTGCCTGTCTGGATAAAGCCTGCATGAGCTAAGGGCAATATGTTAATATTCCCTGTTCACTATCTCTCTCAGGTCAGTCGATTCCGCTTCGCAGTTTCCTGAGAACCAACGAGACCTTTTCTGTATATCTGACGAACAGCCTTTCGGTGCCAAACACAACCGCCGTGAGCCTGATGAGGGCGAGAGTTTGGCTCGGACAGGTACATCATCCACAGAGACAGACGGAGAGCCAGAGAGATAAAGAGACGCCGTGTGTTTTAGTGCAGACTGGAGGAGATCCAACATCTCTTAATGAAAAACCAGCCAAGAGGCCAGACGCTCGCTGACTCCACCGAAACCCGTCTTTTACCGCTGCAAGATTCAAGCAGACGTCTGAACTTCAAACGCAAAACTCTGAAGCCACTTAAAATTTTAATGCGAATGCTTGTGTTAAGAACCAAATAAGTTTCAACGTCAATCATCAGGTTTCAACTGTGAAATCAATCAATTTGTTAATCTATTAAAAGTTTAACAAAAATGTATTTTTAGAGCCCAATTAAATCAGTTTTATTTTTTTTCCTAAATTCTGTTTTATTTTTTAACAAAATCTGCAGTTTTCTGTTTTAATTTCTCTAAATGACACTTTCATTGTTTCATTAAATTTTAATAATCAAAAAGCATGTGTGATCAATTTAATTCATAACACTTTAGAATATATTTTTTTTTTTAAATAATAAGGCCCTATGAAATATTTCACGTTTTTTTTTTCCAAAAAATTATATGCTGCCTGTTTTAATTTAATTAATTAAAAATATAATTAATTTAATTACCGTATTAATTTTGGGATTCTTTTTTTTATTTTTTTTATTCTTGTTTTATTCTTTAGTGTCAAATAAAACAACATAATCGGCCGCTCTTACAGAATAAAACCATCAGCCCAAGCTCTGCAGCTAGAACTGGGACTGGATGGAGCAGCGGGCGTCTGCGGGTCTGGCAGGGACAGTGATGTGAAGGAACTGTGTTATGTGTTCTGCTCTCTGAGCTCAGTACTCTATACTGTATACAGTATGAAGACTGTAGATCGAGCAGCGCTGCATGCTCAAGTCTTTCATCAGACAAGCTTATGTCCACGAGTAGCTCTCATGCAGTTCACATAAGATGCATTTTTTTTTATAAGAGTGTGTGTGTGTTAGATTTAATGTAATCTTGAAATTTAGTCTAAAATGCAATTAAATGAAAATTTAAGGTAATCTTTTAATTATTTTTATATTTTTAATTAAATACATTCTATTATACAGTTTCTTTAAGCTAAACTGAACTTTTATTATAATTTGAAATTCATCCCATTGTATTATTTTATAGACATAACTCTAATTATGTAGTGAATCTACAGTTCCGCTTGTGGATAGTTTACCTGCTTGACTGGTTTTCTAGTTTACTACTAGACACTAAGCTGGAAATTATTTGACAAATTATCATTTATATTTTAGAAAGCATATTGTAAGTAAATACAGTATAATGTAGTTTCTCTCTAATATTTTATTTTTGACACACAAACATGTTTCTCACACCAAAAGACGTTAGACAGATTTGCAGTAGTTTGTGAGTTCTGAAGGACAATATTTAATGCTTACAGCTGCTCTCGGCCTTTTACTACACGTTCAACCATTAGTTGTCATATTCCCGTTTAAGACATTTATCAGCCGCTCTCATCCTGAAGCGCTTCGGCATCGCTGTGGTTCTGCTGCGGTTTCACGGATGTGAAGCTGAACCGTAAATGTTCTCCAGACTGAAGGAAGAAAAACCCATTTGCAGCGCAATCTCTGAACAGATAAGGGAGGGTGGGTAATGTCCTGAAAAGTCACCTTCTCCTTGTAATAGCTATGTCATACCTTTGTCATTATACAAATGTATGTCCTCATTTGTCACAAAAATGCACACACACACACACTCACACACTCACACTCTCTCACACACACACACACACACACACACTCACTCACACTCACACACACGTGTCTGAACCTCGCTTTCCCTCTAAAGTAATGCTATTGAATGTGTGAAGGTCACAGTGATAGACACAGAGATAGCTAAGAGGCCAGTGAATGGGACTTTATTAAGGTTGTTTTTAATGCCTGACATCTCGGGCTCTGAGAATAAACTCTGCAAATCTAATGATCTTTATAGATTTAACCGTACTTAGCTTAACTTCAGTAATACAGCCTTAATCTTCGGCTCCGTGAGGCAGAGCCCATGTAATACACAATTAAACTCAGAAGAAATCAGTGATACTAAAATGAGAATTTTTCTTCTCCTGATTCAGCTTCCATCAGTGCTGTGTCTGAACCGGCTGGAGGTGACCGCTCTGATGGACCAAACCAGCGCTCACATCGCTCCGCTCATGACCGGGGTGAGTTCTCTGTCTCTCTGTGTTTTCAGTGTTGTGCGAAGTGTTTTGCAGGAATATTTGGACATTTTCACTTAGGGGTGTACTCACTTTTGTGGCCAGTGGTTTAGACATTAATGGCTGTGTGTTGAGTTATTTTGAGGGGACAGCAAATTTACACTGTTATACAAGCTGTACACTCAGTGTCATTTCTTCAGTGTTGTCACATGAAAAGATATAATAAAATATTTACAAAAATATGAGGGGTGTACTCACTTCTGTGAGATACTGTATATGTTTTATTATAATTTTTTTTTTTTTTTTACTGAATAATATTAGAAGAGCATTTTATTTATTTATTTATGCATGTATGTATGTATGCATTATTTATTTATTTATCTTTTTTTAATTTATCTAAATATATTTATTTCTTTTATTTATTGTATTTAATACTTATTGCTAGGAAATAACAAAAGTACACATATAGACATAGAACTTTTGGTAACAGGAAAAAAAAATCAATTAAATATAATAGAAAATCAAACATATGCTTCATGTAGTTTGACATCCTGAGGCAGGCAATCAGTATTTTCTAAACATTTATTTTTGCTGTTTTTGAGCCTCTTCTGCTCACCAAAGCTACATTTATTGGGTTAAAATTACAGTAAAAAACAGCAATAATGTGATATATTATTTCAATTTAAATAATCAGTTTTCTATGTGAAGATCTGTTAAACTGTAATTTATTCCTGTGATGCGCAGCTGTATTTTCAGCATCATTACTCCAGTCTTCAGTGTCACATGATCTTCAGAAATCATTATAATATGCTGATTTGCTGCTCAAGAAACATTTCTGATTATTATCAATGTTGAAAACAGTTGCCCAGTATTTTTTAGGAATTTTTTTTTTTATATCAATTTAATTCATCCTGAATAAGGATTTTTTTTTTCTTTTCAGTACTGTGTATATGAATCGTGTATTATGTTACTTCTGTTTCTATAGAGCACAACATTCAGGTTATGGAAGTGAAAATCCCATTCATTTTCTCCATAGAGAAATTAAGTTTGTTTAAATATTTCAAGGCCACATGAGCTCGGAGGCTGTAAAAGTCAATATAAAAAGGTGTTTAATTGTCATATTCCCAATGAAAATAATTATAGAGACAAATCCACTAATCGCTGTAACCATGGATACAGGAATTGT
Organism: Sinocyclocheilus rhinocerous; assembly: GCF_001515625.1. Lineage (NCBI taxonomy): Eukaryota > Metazoa > Chordata > Actinopteri > Cypriniformes > Cyprinidae > Sinocyclocheilus > Sinocyclocheilus rhinocerous. The sequence goes on along the minus strand of NW_015661023.1, from coordinate 557,137 downwards.
GCAGGAAGAATAGACCACGCACTCCCATAAAGCATTGCAAATGACGTAACGCAGCAGCACAGTCTCCAGTGGGTTCAGATCATTGCCAGTAATCAGCTGATGAGCTCGTTCATCTGTTTGCATCCATGAGAGAAGAGCACACGTGTGACGACAGTCTGCTGCAACATCTGAAGCATCCTGCGGCACGCATTACAGGACCTCAGTCTGCTCAAGAAGTGCACAAAGCTCTTGTAGATGGTTCACCTCACGCCTTTGCTTGTGCTCTGTTGATTTGTAGGTGGTTTGCTCCACTTCTCGTCCTCTGAACTCCATCTTAATGCAACCTCAGTTTCTGCAGATGTCGTAACTTATATTTAGCATCTGAATGTAGAGGGTTTACAGAAACCCTGGAGTCTCACAAAATGTGATCTGCCTGCAACAGGAGCAAAAAAACAAAACAAAACAAAAAAATGACCCCTGTTCTGTTTAACAACATGTTAAAACATCGTTAGGACGTTTTATGTGAAGAACAG
>NW_015661023.1:552594-556609 GCF_001515625.1 Sinocyclocheilus rhinocerous | reverse complement strand
TGTTTCTTCATCAGGTTTGTAGAAATGTAGCACAAACATAAGGAATAGCTCACCCATGCTCTGCAGTGAATGGGTGCCGTCAGAATGAGAGTCCAAACAGCTGATAAAAACATCACAATAATCCACAAGTAATCCACAGCACTCCAGTCCATCAGTTAACATCTGGAGAAGACAAACACTGTGTGTTTGTATAAAAAAACCAAATCCATCATTAAGGCATTTTTAACTGCAAACCGTTGCTAAAATATGAGTCCATAATCCATAATATTGTTTTCAATTTGGAGAAATGTAGCATTGCATCAGTGTCTCTGCAATGGATGCTCTGCAGTGAATGGGTGCCGTCAGAATGAGAGTCCAAACAGCTGATAAAAACATCACAATAATCCACAAGTAATCCACACCACTCCAGACCATCAGTTAACATCTGGAGAAGACAAACACTGTGTGTTTGTATAAAAAAATCAAATCCATCATTAAGGCATTTTTAACTTCAAACCGTTGCTAAAATATGAGTCCATAATCCATAATATTGTTTTCTCCAGTGAAAAAGTTAATCTCCTGTTGTCTCTCACATATTTGTTGATAATATTTTGCTGCTTGATCTGTGCAGATTTCTCTCCTGATTCAGACCAGACCACTTTTTCACTGGAGGAAGCGTTATTATGGATTATGGACTCAGATTTTGGCCATTAACAATGGTTTGAAGTTAAAAATGTCTTAATGCTGGATTTGTTTCAGCTTTTGTCTTCTCCAGATGTTAACTGATGGACTGGAGTGGTGTGGATTACTTGTGGAGAAAATGAATGGGAAAACACTTCAGGAACCAAGGGCACTGAAAAAGTGGGCCGTCGCTATTGCGCTCTATTCGCCGCGCTTCTCAGTCCATTACACTGGTTTGCATGCAAGTGACCATATAAATAAAACCTGCTGGAAAGTAATATACCGTCTCAATTGGTGTTAACACAACAGCTGTCACCTCCGTTCTGAGCGAACAGGCTTTATGTCTGTTATGCTCGTTAAGTGAGACTGAAACACAGTTTACGCTTTGTGTTTGCATTATGAAGGTACTGTCCTGATCACGCACCAAAAACCATTTCACCTTTCCAAGGTTTGGCATTAGCAGCTTTAGCCGCCGGGCCAACAGATGCAAAGCACAGATGGACTTATATTACACCGACACGCCGGGAACTAGACACGCATGGCATTAATTAATAACATTACACGCTGATATTCAGTTATGGGATGGACAAATGTTCGCTCAAGCGTATCTCACGAGTCTGCAGCAGCGGTGTGTTTTCATAATATGTTTTTATTATGTCTTAATAAAAAGACAAAAACAATGGGTCAACAAAGGGCAGCGTAAATGCGAAATCTACATAATAAAATGAACTAAATGCACGTTCAAAATTTTGGATATTTTGGAAGAAATTAAAACTTTTGTTCAGCAGGAATGCATTAAATTAATCAAAAGTGACAGTAAAGATATTTATAATCAGTGTTGGGTGAAGTAACTTTTAAAAGTAATGCATTATAATATTGCGTTGCTCCCTAAAAAAGTGACTAATTAAGTTACTTAGTGACTTTTTATGGAAAGTAATCTGATAAAGTAATCTGATTACGTAACTTGTGTTACTTGTAATGTGTTACCCCCAACACTGTTTATGTTACAAAATATTTATATTTCAAATAAATGCTGTTCTTTTGAACTTTCTATTCATTAAAGTATCCTGAAAAATAAAATGTATCAAAGTTTCCACAAAAATACACAACTGTTTTCAACATTGATAATAATCAGAAATGTTTCTTGAGCAGCAAATCAGCATATTAGAATGATTTCTGAAGATCATGTGACACTGAAGACTGGAGTAATGATGCTGAAAATACAGCTGCGCATCACAGGAATAAATTACATTTTAAAGGGATAGTTCACCCCAAAAGGAAAATGTGGTTATTAATTATTCACCCTCGTGTCGTTCCAAACCCGTAAGACCTTCGTTCATCTTCGGAACACAAATTAAGATATTTTTGATGAATAACGAGAACTCTCTGACCCTCCCATAGACAGCAAGCATACTACCACGCTCAAGGCTCAGAGACGTAGCAAGGACGTCAAAAAAAAAAAACCTAATCCCTATAATTACTTAAGGACACCTAAAAATAAAGTGTAACCGTATGTTCTTTAAAAGTGTATTTCTGTAATAAGTACTCTTTTTAAAAGCATGCTTAAGTGAACTACTTTTTCACAAAAGATAATCATTACTTTAAAATGGTTATAGTTTTATGTGAGGACCGTAATCAAAGTTGTTACTCAGTGTTATTTCCTACAGTATGTGGAAAATAATGTGTTTTTTTTTACCTTAAACCTCATAAACACATTTCATTACACCAAATACACAAAATAATGTTCTTTTTAGAAGCATCATATGACCCCTTTAAACATTCCCAGTGGATGGATCAGTTGGGTTTAACTGGTGAACCTAGTTAACTGGCTAGTGACTAGTTAAGTGAGCAGAAGTTGAGCGGTTGATGTTGTTTGTTTGTTTACAGTGGCTCGTGTGTTTGTACAGAACGCTGAATATCAGGAGGACCGAGTTAATTAGTGGCTCTGTTGGGCCGTTCCGTTAATTAGCTTCTCTTTGAAACAGCAGTAAATAGGATTGGCTGTTTCTCCCCGAGCGCTTTCTGTTGTTCTGACACCGCGAATCACACAAACCGTGCCGCATTGTGCTCGAGTCTGTGTGCATGGCTTCTCGGCCCTGTTGGCATGCTAATGGGATCGCTCTTTCTTACTGATTCGGCTGTGTTGGGATTGAACGCGCAGACGTTTCTCTGGTGGGAGAGCAAACAGATGTGTTATGAAATACAGATCGCGTGTTTGCGCGTCCGCTGTACAAAATGGGGAGTTTAACTGCATTGTGAGATTTGGCTGCGCTGTTGATCTTTCAGTAAATCTGCAGAACGCTCCTCCGGTGTATCATTGGATGCGTGTACGCTAGTAAAACAGTGGCAGTGAGTGCCACAGATGTCATATGTCAGGAATCAGAGCGATTGTGTCTCTTTAATTCTCAGATGCACTTCTTTCAGTCGAGCAGTGATTGTGTTTGTCGTTCAGACACAAACTGTATCTGCAGATGTAGGCTACACTGGGACCGAGTTGTAATTGTCATCTGCTATCAGTGATTTATGTAAATTTCAAATGGTATAAAGATATGAAAATAGTTCCTTGTTTTCCAAAAAAAACAACAACAAAAAAACAACAATAACAAGCTATTTTTCTCTACTGTGTTACAGATCGAGGTTACCAACCTTTGCATTTTTCTCTTTTATAATATAAACATTTTGAGCCAATTTTTGTTATGCTTGTTTAGTGATTTGCTGTGTTTTTATTGTTAAATAAAACTTAAAATAGTTTTCATTAATTGAAATAAAGCTGCAAATTAGGTCTTCAGAATTAAAGGATTTATTAATTTATTTTTTACATTTTTTATTGTATTATTATTATTATTATTTGTGATTGCTACTTTAAATGTGATTTAAAAATATTTTCTGTGTGCTAGTTTGTTGGGCTGCACAATGTTATGATTATCTGTCAATAAGACTATAAAATGATATTAATATTAACAACAACAACACTATTATTAGTAGTAGTAGTAGTAGTAGTAGTAATAGTAGTAGTAGTATGAAATTAATAAAAACAAAACAGGAAAGTTTACTATAGTAGTAATAAATTTAAATAAAACTAAAATCATGTATTTACAATAATAATAATAATAATAATAATAATAATAATAATAATAATATTATTATTATTATTATTATTATACACTGCAACTGTAAAATAAATTATTTTGCTCTGCAACATAATTCATATATAAATTATTTTTATATATTTAATTAAAGGTGGGGTAAACGATTTCTGGTTTGAAATCACCAAAAAAAACACGCCTCTACCCCATAAGGGTCTTGCCCCTATTTTGATAGCTCCGCCCCACATATACGTACGCAACCCAGGCAA
>NW_015661023.1:533697-552364 GCF_001515625.1 Sinocyclocheilus rhinocerous | reverse complement strand
TTTAATTTAATTTAATTTAATTTAATTTAATTTAATTTAATTGTATTTTATTTTATTTTTAGTTTGTTATTTTAGTACATCAAGTTAAACTAAATGAAAATGAAAAAGGTTTCTACCTGAAATAAAACAATTTGCTGTTAATTTGATTTCAAGTAATTACAGTTTTTTTTTCTTCTTCTTTTTTATGGTTTTAGTTAGTTTTAGTTAACTATAATAAACCTGATCAGAAGACATTTAAAGGGATAGTTCACCCCACAAAAAAATCATAATTTACTGTCATTTACTCACCTTTATGCTGTTCCAAATGACACATAATTAACATAAATGACCATATTTATTATATTATTTCTATATTGTTTTCAATCCATTAGTTGTTGCAGTACTAGTAAAAACCATCTGACAGTGAAAACATGTAGTTCGTCACATTTCACAAGTGAAAAAACACTTCATAATCATATCTAAACATAACTACAATACTAGTTAAAGGGGTCATATGATGCAATTTCAATTTTTCCTTTCTCTTTGGAGTGTTACAAGCTCTTGGTGCATAAAGAAGATCTGTAAAGTTGCAAAGACTAAAGTCTCAAATCCAAAGAGATATTCTTTATAAAAGTTAAGAGTCAGCCACACCTACCTAAAACGGCTCGTTCTAACACGCCCCCACATGTCTACGTCACGATGTGGGAAGATTTGCATAACGCCACCCAAATGTTCACGCAAAGAAAGAAGGCGTAACTTTTATTCTCGCTGTAGTATTGTTGTTGCTGCCGCCATGTCGTGAAGACGCTGTGTGTTTCGTTGTGAAAGCGAAACTACTTTGGTTGGCCTTCCAAAAGAGGACGATATCGCTTCGTCATGCCTAGAGCTGATCTGTGCTGGTCGCTGAGGAAATACATCAACTTTGCTGTGGATCGCCGGATCGGCTTTCACCGTGGACAAAGCGGAGTCCAGCCCGGGGTCGTCACATGTGGTTGCCGCAGGCATCACAATATGGTAAGGGACTTAATATTCCCGTCACACACTTGAGCATCATATGACCCCTTTATAAAAGATTCATCATTACAGTCAAGATTTATTCAGAGACCTTCAACATTTCACACATTATCACTGTTTAATCACTATGGTATAGAAAATGGTAATAAAATAGGACAAGAACTCAGATTTAAACAGTGTCAGAACAAATTGATCTTGATAATGTCAGATAACTTTTAAAGAAAGGTTTGTAATGAATTCGGTTGAATAGCTGTCAGCTGTTAAATTTAAGAACACAATTAAATAATACCAACTAATTACCAAGCAGTGTTTAATGTTCAGTCTGTGGTGTAAAAAGTTCGCATTAGCAATTAAAGAAAAACACTTGAGCAAAACATGCTCAGCTCAAAGTGTCGGAATAATTTTTGCTCCCAAATTTTACTGGTATTCCACTGTATGAAGAATTTTTGGGTATGATTTGTCACAGTTTACTTTATTTTGCTTCACTCACTTATATAAATGAACTATAGTGTCCTGCACCCACTAGTATAAAATATCAAAAATTATATCTGGTGTCTGAATAATTTTTGGTTTGACTGTATTTATATAAATCATTATATATGTGATCAATTGTGTGACTCCTAACAAGGTTAGCATCAGCTCTCTGAATAATTCATGATCTGAGATCAGGTCTCAACACTTACACACATTTATGCATGACATGTATTCTTAATTGCAGGAATACGTGTAAATTATTTTCTTTTTGCACATTTAATGTGAAAATTGTACTCCAGTTGGTTTTATAAATGCCTCCCCTGATCATTACATCACTGCAGATGTCAGCGCTTGCAAAAACAGGAGCGTTTTAGACTGAAATGTCCCGTGGATGGAGGCCAGAGCTCAGGCCTGCTGTGTTTTTTGGCACAGAGTTCATTTCTGCTCTGACGGTGTTAAAGTGCAGAGGACTGAGGGTTAAACCTGAGTCTGATCTCAAATCTGAATCTGAGCTTAAAGTCTAAGTCTAAAGTTGTTGTCCTGCTCAAATCTGATCAAAGCTTTTTCCTCAGCAAATATATTGCAAATGCTTTTTGGAGACTGTGCTTTTTTTTTTGTGTCATTGAGATACTGCTATAGTTTTCAGATTTTTAGAAAAAAAAAAAAATTGTAATATTATTATTTTTTTAAATAAATATATTAGATATATTATATTTAGAAAATACTATATATATATAGATATTTTTTTTTATTTATTTTTTTTTTAATATATTTATGATTTTATTTGTATATATTTTCATAGATAAAATTAAACAATGAAAATAAGAAATATTGCCTTCGTAACTAGCTGAAATAAAATAAGTTCAAGTTATTTATTTATTTGTTTAAATTGAAGTTTATTTGATTTCAAGTAACTTTTTTTTTAATAAATTTTTTTTTGTTTGTTTTAGTTAACTATAATAACCCTAATTGGAGTGGGATTTAAAGGGATAGTCCACATATAATGTATTTCATCATTTACTCACCCTCATATTGTTCCAAATGTTATGTGTTATATTTTTATCTAGTTACTGTCATTATTCTAAACACTGTTTAGCACACATCGAGCACATCAGATATGGTGAGCTCAGATGCGCATGAACAATCCTCACTGTATCTCATGTGTCAATCACTCCGATGTCTGAAGCTGCTCCTGCGCTCGTGTTTTATTCATGCGCATGCTCTCGTCTGTCTCTGCAGGACACGCTGGAGAGCACTTCCAGCCTGCGTCTGCAGCATCGTCACAGAGGTACACGTGCAAACGGACATGCATTAATGCACTGCATCGTTCAAAACATGGCTTCTGCACAAAAGGAACACAGACTCTCATTGCATGTAAATTGGTGTAATCAGGATGAATGCACATAACGAGCTCGAGTGTGTTTATGCTTGTTTGTGTGCTTCAACACCCCAGGAATCCACCGTTCACACGCACGCACACAGCCGCTGATTGTGTCGCATGAAATTTTAAAGAAGTGTAAAAGTTTCATGTTTCGGTGCTGACGTGCTTTCAGAAAGATGCAGCTGCAGTGAAAGAACTTGAGTGGATTCTGTCGACCTGAAACAGACGTTCAGAGACCACCTGCGGCTGGATTCACCAGCATAAGAAAGAAGATTAGACATTTTGTAAGATGAGTTCTTTCTTATTTTCTTGAATCCAGCCCTAGGTCGTCTCTGTGCATCTGCTAAAACTTAAAAAAAAAAACATTAGAAAATTGCATTTAAGGACATTTATACAAACTCTTTATGAAATGTCTTACCTTCGAAGTTTGTGCAAGTGTTCCTAAATGCAGTACAAATATTTTTCTTAAGGTTTCATATTATTTATTTATTTTAATTTATTTTCTAAGAACTTTGTACAAATGTTCCTAAATGCAATTCTTGAGAAATTCTTAAGTTCTCAATTATTTTCTTAAGTTTTCATCTTTTTTTCTTTTATTTTATTTTTGTTTATTTTTTTGTATTTTTTTTTCTTTTTATTTCTTTTCTTTTCTTTTCTTTTCTTTTCTTTTCTTTTCTTTTCTTTTCTTTTTCTTTTCTTTTCTTTTCTTTTCTTTTTATTTATTTCTTTTTATTTATTTATTTTTTTTCTTTTTTTTATAATTTTTTATTTATTTATTTATTTTTATTATTTTTTTTTTTTTACCAAGATGACATGGGCATTCAAGAAAATAAGAAAAAATGTATCTTACAAAAGTTCTTCGCTTATTTCTTATTTTCATGAATCCAGACCCAGGTCATCCATGTGCGTCTCCTAAAACTTAAAACAACAACAGCAACAAAAAATATTCTGAAGAAAATTCTAATAACTTAGGAATTTCTCAAGAATTGAATTTCAGAACATTGTTGTGAACTTAGAATTTATCTTTCAAAATGTCTTAACTTCTAATAAGTTTGTACAAATGCAATTCTTGAGAAATTCTTCAGTTCTCAAGTATTTTCTGAAGAACTTTATGTATGAATGTATGTATGTATTTATTTTACATTGTAGCTGATGCACAGGGATGCATTTTGAAAGTTCAATCTAAGAAGTGCATACAAATGTTTCTAAGTGCAATTCTTAAGAAATTCTCAAAGTTCTCAAATATTTTTTTTCTCAAATATTTTCCTAAGAATGACAGGCATTGTTGATTGATCTGATTGTATGGCGGTTCTTGCCGAAGACTCACTAATCAGCTCAACTAAAAACTCCTCTAATGCTGAGTTATCCAGTGATATAGCAGTATATAAAATATTAGACCGTGCATCGCAGCGATTGGCCAATCAGAATCAAGTGTTCCAATGAGATGAGCTGCCTACTGAGTGCACTGAAGAGTGGTCCACGTGCGTTTAATGCAGTGTCTCTGTCATCAGGCCAACCGCACACTTGACGCGCTGGCTAAAGTGGGAGACCTGGCAGAGGCCTGGCTGGAGAATCTGGAGTTTCTTCAACAACGGCACACAGATCAACACACTGAGGGTGAGAGCTGCTCGCTTTTGGCCTCTTTATTCACAGTGTGAACTTTGCCTCACGCAGAACAAATCATGCAAGTGCCCTGCGTCATCTGTGTGAGCAACATTACTTAACATGACACCTTTTTTATCAAATGAATTAATTTATGAGACGGTAGGCGGCTGCTGATGCATATGAATGAATAAGATTATCTATAAATAAAACCAAGACTAAACAGGACTTGATTTTGTGCATCAGGAATCGATTGGATTGTAAAAAGTGGGTGTTACAAACTAAATTAAGGCAGATTTGACTGCAATTTTGCAAGATGCTGTTGCGAGGGAAGGGGATGTTCATGTTTTTGATTAAAGAGTACATGAATTAAAAACAAAATAATTAAGTGCATTGAAAGAAATAAAAGGCAAGTTTATACAGTATATAGCACTTTTCATACACAATGGTAATTCAAAGTGCTTTACATAAGAAGGATTTAAAATAATCATACAATAACCAAACAGACGCATAAGAAAATAAAAATACTGTAACAACAAAATAATTTTAACAATTAAAAATGTATTTAAAAATTAAAAATGGGTTACAAATGTATTAAATACAGCAGTTGCTACGTATTAAATACTGCAACTTTCCATAAAAAATAAAATAATTTTCCTTTTTTTAATAAAAAAATTAAATAAAAATGTTCAGTGTGAATTGTGAACCAACAATACACAAACATTTCTGAAGTTATACTCTGACGTTCTAATGAAATCACTTAGTTTCATGAATTATGAATTACATCAAACACAACATTACATAAGTCAGTAACATAAACTAAAAGAGTTCTTTCCCTCATCAGGATTTCATGGGACTTTTTCTGACTTTTGCACACCAAAACGACTGGTTTTGATTCTGTTTTTCTCAAACATGGTGGTAATACAAAAATTGGTGCAGGATTTAGTTTGAAGCAATTTTCAAGCAAGCAAACATTGAAATACAATGAAACGTTGAAGTAAAACGACTCCAATAAAATGCACTCCGATAATCTTTATTTACAACTTTGAAAAATCATTTTTTACTGCATGCAGGCTAAATTCTTGACTTGCATTCAGTAGCAGAAGAGCGCATGTGTTTTAAGTGGCCTGGATGCTGGAGAAAGAAGAGAGAGTCAGGATCTGAAATGGTAATCCAATGCTGCTAGTTCACACAGATCTATCACTGCTGTCTCCGGCGGTCCGCAGGGTAATTCTCTAGAGATCAGCGGCGCTGCCCTTGTCCCGCTGCAGTGTGAGCGCGTCCGCACACTGAATTTAATGTCCTGTGAAATAAAGGCCTTGCTGTCCGCCGTGAATTCTGTCAAGAACCAACAAACCTTTCACTGGAGTAACTTGTGTTCAGACTGTTCGGTGACCTTGGATGCCCTCGCCGTGTATTCTGGCCGCCGTCTAATTGAGCGTTCGACCCGGTGAGCTTCATTTTCTGTGGCGTTATTGACGACAGAAGCAGCATACTGTATGTAGTTATCTCAGCGCGGCTGATCCGGGCCCCATGAGAGCGACGGTCCCTTCACAGGATCACGCTCTGCATCGCATCTGAACTGCATTGACTTCATCTGGGGCCTTTGACAACCGAGTGGTCCGTTATTAAGGTCTTTGTTATTCAGGAGGTCTTTTTCTGTTTCAGCAAAGACAAGGACTTTATCCATGTAAGGTTCTACCACCTTTAACCCATATGAAATCTCTGTAGGCATGTGTGGTTTTTTTTGCATGCCTGTATTTTAAGTATGACCCACGTGAGTTGTGTACATTTAAGAAAAACTTGCTGCATTTTCAAAGACATTTATTTCATACATGCATTGCTTCTTCACACAAACTCCATCTTTGCAAATGTTGTTAGTTTGGGTCGTTATAATCTGCTTTTGAAAACCCGTTACACGCCAAACATCTTCCCAAACTTGTATTCAGAATAATTTATAAATCTGTTATCAAAAAAGAGAAGGTTTAAGGTTTTGCCTAAACCAAAGCTCTAATGGTTTTACTTTTGACAGTAAAAATATTAAGACATTCTTAAATATTACTGTTATATATATTATATATATATTAGTGCTGTCAAAATTAGAGCGTTAACGCAGATGACAATTTTTTTTAGTTTAACACGTTAAAAAATATTTTACGCAGTTAACAGCGGTGCTAGGGTTGTAGCCTGTATCATTTCATATCAAAGCGCAAAATAAACTACGTGCATGCAATGTCGTGGTCAGTTAAGTCAGGAAGATACCAAAAAAGCTGCCTTAAAACTGTGCATGCATGTAATATATTTTATATGAGTCACATTTAAGAACATGTCTCTGAAATGGTTTTCAAAACTGTCCTGGAGCAGCCCAGCACTGTCTCCCTCATCTAACACACCCGATTCAACTCGCCAGCTCATTAACAGAGACTTTAAGACCTGAAGTGGGTCAGAAAAGGTAAAGAGAGAAAATATGATGCATGTCAGATCCGTGTCACGTTCAGCAGCGGCAGCTCTTAAAGTAATAGCAGCCAAAACAACCGAATAACCAGCTTCTGTGATGTCTATTAATCAAAGAAAAAAAAAAAAGAAATCAACTTTTATAGCTTTAAGGGGTTAATCTATATTTAATTTATAATGTGTTTGATGAATTTATTCAATTTATGTATATTTCTGCTGAAGGGCACAGGCATCTAAATATGACATTTATTATAATGGGTTTATGTGAAGATTGTTTTAAGTTCGCTTAAATTTGAAGTTCTTTTTTAAAGTCTAATAAATGTTAAAATTGATAGCTCTCAATTATACTGTAATGTTGAATGGCTATAGTCAATGGTTAAATATTAGGGCGAAAAACAATTTTATAGAGACATCAGTATCAGTGATACTCACCTTAAGTCAGAAAAAAGATGCTGTTAAACAAATATTTAAAAAATATACTGTCTTTATGTTGTTTGCACATTAATTTGAAGATTGAATGTGAAATTATTGCAATATGAAAGTATATTTAAAAACTTAAATTTTAGGTGGGATTAATCTATAGATAGATAGATAGATAGATAGATGGATAGATGGATGGATGGATGGATGGATGGATAGATAGATAGATAGATAGATAGATAGATAGATAGATAGATAGATAGATAGATAGATAGATAGATAGATAGATAGATAGATAGATAGATAGATAGATAGATAGATAGATAGATAGATAGATAGATAGATAGATAGATAGATAGATAGATAGATAGATAGATAGATAGATAGATAGATAGATAGATAGATAGATAGATAGATAGATAGATAGATAGATAGATAGATAGATAGATAGATAGATAGATAGATAGATAGATAGATAGATAGATAGATAGATAGATAGATAGATAGATAGATAGATAGATAGATAGATAGATAGATAGATAGATAGATAGATAGATAGATAGATAGATAGATAGATAGATAGATAGATAGATAGATAGATAGATAGATAGATAGATAGATAGATAGATAGATAGATAGATAGATAGATAGATAGATAGATAGATAGATAGATAGATAGATAGATAGATAGATAGATAGATAGATAGATAGATAGATAGATAGATAGATAGATAGATAGATAGATAGATAGATAGATAGATAGATAGATAGATAGATAGATAGATAGATAGATAGATAGATAGATAGATAGATAGACAGAAGATCACTTAGCTGATCGCGTGCCTGCTTTGTTGTTTTCTTTGAACAATTTCTGGACTGGTGATAATTTAAAACGTGACATTTGTAGTGATTAAAGTGGTCAGTTTGTGACTAGTAAAACCCACTTGCTGTATCTAAGGAGCTAAATAAACCAGCAGCAGAGAGTTTAACAATTACATCCTCTGCGGTGGGAAGAATGAATTTCACCCTCTTCACTGCCTTAATCGACACGGATGGGGGCACCTCCATGGGACGTGATTACCGACAGCACGGCTTGTTACTTCATGAAGGGTGTCTTCTTGCTCCATACGCTTGAGTTCAGCTTTCACCAGGGTTAGCGGAGGGAGGGGTGCTTGACGCGCTGCATCCATGGTATAGAGCTCAGTCTATCTTTTAAGAGGATTTTCACTGGATCAGTTTCCACCCTGCTGAGACGCATCTTTTGATTCATTTTAACTAGTCCCGTCTCTGTAGCTCATGCCCGACTCAGGAGACTCCTTTCCCTTAAAGTGCATTGCAGTGTTGTGCTACTCGAGATCAGACTCTGTCTCTAGTTCTAGTCCAACACCATATTTTCATGAATTCTGGAGCATTTGGATATGACATTGATGCTCAGATACATTTTGTGGTCTGTGCTGACTCACATGATTGGCTCTATGCTATTGTGTTTCTGGGGCAAAATAAAGCTTCTTTATTGTCATCTGTAGTTTTATGAAGAACTTTTATAGAAATAGTTGACCAAAAAAGTTAAATTTGCTAAAAATGTCCTCAACATCAGGCCATTCACGATGTAGATGAGATTGTTTCTTCATCAGATTTGGAGAAATGTAGCATTGCATCACTTGCTCACCAATGGATGCTCTGCAGTGAATGGGTGCCGTCAGAATAAACCACAATAATCCACACCACTCCAGTCAATCAGTTAACATATTGAGAAGCCAAAAGGTGAGGGTTTGTAAACATCCATCAAGACATTTTTCTTTTCAAACCATTGCTTCTGGCTAAAATATGAGTCCTCTATAATAACGGTTCCTCTAGTGAAAATCTGGTCTGAATCAGGAGAGAAATCTGCACAGATCAAGCACCGTTTACAAGCCAAAACAGTCCAAAACAAATATGTGGGTAGATTTTGATGTCTGAGAAAAAAAAAATGTTCACTATAGGAAGCATTATTATGAACTATGGATTCATATTTTGGTCAGAATTAATGGCTTGAAATTAAAAATTATGTATTTGTTTGTTACAAACACTCAGCGTTTGTCTTCTCCAGATGTTAACTGATGGTCTGGAGTGGTGTAGATTACTTGTGGATTATTGAGATGTTTTTATCAGCTGTTTGGACTCTCATTCTGACGGCACCTATTCACTGCAGAGCATCCATTGCTGAGACACTGATGCAATGCTACATTTCTCCAAATCTGATGAAGAAACAAACTCATCTACATCTTGGATGATCTAAAGATGAGCACCTTTTCATTTTTGGGTGAACTTTTCCTTTATCATCCATGGAACCTTTCCAATGCACAAAAGGTTCTTTATCATGGAAAGTTTCTTTAGATTGTATTAAGTGTGAACGAAGCACATTGTTATACTGTTGCAAACCAGGCTTCATTCACCACAAAGGAAAGCATATTTACACTGCCTGAATCTTTCAGATCCTCTTCTGGTCTTAGTCTTGACTTGGACTCGACCCTCTACTAATCCCAGTTTTGAGTCAGACTCAACCTATTCAGGTCTTGGCCTGGACTCGGACCCGAATGATCTGGTCTCGACTTCAACACTGGCACATTCACAACCTCCTGCGCCACTGAGCGAAGCCTCAGCTGGAGCTGCTCTTTCTTCAGCGACGGCTGTGCGAATGTCTCCTCAATTATCACACATGCAACAGCTCCTGTATCAAACTGAAAATGCTGTCTGACCTATTTCCAGTCGTGCGGTCAGTCCAGTGCGCTACAGTACCGTTTCCTTGTTAGCCGCAACTCAATAACTTTTCCTGTGATTTCTCTCACTTTCAATGCTGTTGGATGTTTTATTGCAGGGAATCTTTTAGATTGCTGGTGTCTCGCACATGTACTACTATACTGTGGGTTTCCATTGTTCCCCCTCCGTCTCTTGCAGGATGAGCTCACTTGACAGTTCACGAGTTTGCAAAGTAGCATGGATGGCTTATTTCCTGTGAATACATCTCAGCTAATGTCAAGCACTCATTTGGAAGTCTTTTGGCTCTTTTTCTGACCTCTGAATGGTAGTGAATGTGCTCGTCTGTTTGGTCACCAAGTTCAAAATTTGCAATTCGCAAAGCGAGGAAACCTACACCTCTACTTTTCCCCCAGAGAGAAACATGCTCATGTATCTGAATACGTTTCGATAAGCTCCTCAACCTTGGCCAGTACAACATCCTGATTCATTATCAAAGCTAGCAATGCAAGAATATTCTCTGTTTCGCTTCCTATCCACCTTTTTCCTACGCCCCATGACACTTTGCGCAAATTATGGGAGTAACTTCCATTTACACTGTAAACAATCAGCAAAAGGTTCGCTCTATGAACGCAATAATAAGCATTTTCAAAAACTGGGTACAATGTGGTGACATTATTTTTCTCACTCTTCAACCATCGATCATTAAAAGGAAATTTAAGCATTAACAAATTGCTTTCAACATACCATGTATAACACCTAAAGATCCTTCTATCTGTAGCAATATTACGGAGGTGTTAAATATCATTATAATAATTTATGTCTATATTTTGTAACAATTACATTTCGCAGCATCCGTGTGAAAACAAACCTGGAAAGAGACGTGAGGATTTGGGGAGAAAAATGAAAGATTATTCATGGTTTACATCGTAAATTCAATCGATTTGAAATTATTTGTTGCACCCAAACCGGAAGTGCCTCCCATAATTTAAACCACAGTAGGCTTGTTAGGAAGAAGGTGGATAGAGAAGATGAGAACTTGCCTGTACAGCGTCATCATATATTAGTTTAGTCGCAGTTTTGAAACCATAAAGTCACTGTATCCATTCTGGCCAATAAATGCTTCTGATCTTTAACAAAAATGCCACCTTGTGCAACTGAAGTTTGCCGAATAGTACGCCAGGCAGAGACTCTCAACACCACTAATATTTCTGACGAGGTTCTAGCCAGAAATCCCAGCGGTTAATATGCAGTATTTCATCAGGAAGTGCTTTTTATTAGTGAGTTGACAGATACACAGGACTTATCTTCCATTGTGGATGTAGCTCAGTGTCCAATATTGTTATGGATGAGTCACCTCAGCTGAGAATGAAAGAGAGTCTCTCACACACCCCTCACAAATGAAGACTGACGCGGAAGCTCTTAAACCCTCCGTCTCGCTCTCAGGTGTGTGCGTGAGAGAGAGTTTATTGCTCCTCCTCTGCGGTAGAGTGCATGAGAGGAGAAGGTAATTATGGGTAAGTGCAGGATCATTTGCACCAGCAGCAGGGAAGGGATTAACCAGCGGCACACCTTCAGACGAACCCTCTGTCACTACATTACCCCCCCTTTCCCATTACCTCAGTGTCATTTTCAAATGAGCTTTTTGAGAAGATGAGGAAGAGAGGATGAGTGTGGAGGGAGTGGAAAAGAAGTGAACTTTGTTTAGGCTTTTTCATTACTCTGTGCGGGACCTATAAAGGGGCCATGAACTGAGAAATCAAAATTCCCTTAATCTTTTGACATATAAGAGGACATTGTACTATAAAAACATCCTGTAAGTTTCAGAACTCAAAACTTTGTCGTTAAGTCTAAAAACAGCTTCTGCCAAAACGACAGCTTGTGGAATGCTCTACTCTATGATGTAATAGTGTGGATAAGCACCGCCTCCAAAAGAAGATCAACGCCTACTTCTACATCACTGCCTGCTTAGCCCCGCCCATCGATTCTGCATCACTGCCTGTTTAGCCCCGCCCACCGATTCTACAGCTCTGTTTAGCCACGCCCACCGATTCGCACATGTATTGTAAATAACGAGAGAGGCAAATGCAGGTCAATGCAGAAATTAAACGATAAAGATGCTCTGAACACAACAACAGTCTTTGCATTGCCTTCCTTCTGATCCCAATGTTAGGAAAGAGTAGATGAACGTTATTTTTAATGAAGTTCCAGACCGCGTCAGTAATAACTTGGTACTTTGTTCTCTTCATTTTACCGAAGATGATTAGTACTACATATATTTATTGTTGCCTATGTAGGGCGCTCCAAATCAGTCATGTATCTTCCATTTCGGTTACAGTGATTGCTTGTAAGGCAGTACTGCGGTCCACTAGGTTTCTGAAACCAAGCCAGTGCGTCTCTTTCTGTTTGTTTCCATTTAAACAGTTTGGTTGGCTGTCAAAGTCAGAGTCTATTGTCTGATGTCTGAATAAATTACATTTTTATAGTCAGGTGTTTTGGCACAATAATTTATGTTTAATGGCTAAAATATTTTATGGTGGCCTCTATTAGCAGCTCTGACCTAATGTGTTCATTTATTACCGCTTAATTTGAAAACATTTTAACGTTTTAACAAGCAGAGCTTTGCATTTTATTGGAAAATAGGCTGTCAGTGGTTTTGAATTAGTGATCCTATAAAGAGTGTATTAATGTAACAGTGGCCACACAAACACATAAGCAGATCTGTATATAAATCTATCATCTGTCTGTCTATATTTTTGCATATTGTGCGTGTGTTCATGTGTGTTTAAATATATTTGTGGGTTGTGTGTTTGCATATGTGCATTTATGAGTGTGTGTGCATGATGCATTTGTATTTCGGTGTGCATTTATGTTCATGTTAGCAGCATGTTTTAATATGTATGTGGTGTTTGGTTTTGTGTGTGTGGGTGTTCTATATTCATGTTTATCTCTCGGTGTTAGTATTTGAATGTTTGTGCATTGAATGCCTGCTGTTTGTGTGTTTTTGCGTGTGTTGTGAACCCCTGTGTAGAGTGACATGCTTTTATCCTTGCAGGTTAGGACAAGGAATGATAAAGGAGAGGGGTGGAGCAGCAATTATATATATATATATATATATATATATGTTTAGCTTTATTGTTAATAAATGTATTAATTTTAGTAGTTTAGTAGTTAAGTTAGCTTTTTAATTGTTATTTTTGTTTTGGTTATTACAGCTTAAAAAATAATTATAAATGTTGACTGTGCAACTAACTAAGTTTACATTTGTTGTTTTTTTTATGTTTGTCTACTAATATTTATATTTGGTTTTATTTCAGTTTTATTTCAATATTGACATATTAAACACAGTTAAAAGCAGGCAGGACAGATTTATGTGAATTCATGTGATTAATATTATTAACAACAATATTAACAAGAACAAGTGAAAAACAACCCGCTCTTCACTTATATTTGTGTAATTAGTATCAAGAGTCATGAAATTTGACTGGGATTGGTATCAGCTAATGAGGTGTTGGTTTTATGATAACCCTAGCTTTAGATGTTTGATGGTTTTTATGGAGTGTTTCTGCTGTGTGACCCTGTGAAGTGTGTTGTGTTCTCAGGCTCTTCTGAAGAACCCTGTGTTTGCAGCCGTTCTGGACCAGCAGCTGGAGGACTCCGGTCTGTGCTCAGCGCTCATCAGCAGCTTCCTGTTTAACGGCCCTGAGGCGGAGCGTAACGTCTTCAACACCACCAGCAGCACAGCACAGCAGATCACACTTCAGCGGTCACTGCAGCTTCCTGCTGGACTGTTCAGAGTGCATTTCTATTCACTTCCTGAATCTCAGCTGAATTTGAACTGAGGTAGCAAACAAGACGCAGAATGTGTCTGCATCTGCAAGTCTGCAAAGAAAGAAGAATGAATTGAAGTTTAAAGAAATTGCAAAAAGTGTAATTTTCCACAAGAGGAATCTATCTATCTATCTATCTATCTATCTTTTCTATTGAAAATTGTAAGAAATTCCTTAAAGTGTAATTGTCCACTAGACATGTATGATGTTTGTCAAGACAAACATTGAAAACTGACTTGATAATTAATTAACTCATTTATTTTATTTTATTTTATATTTAAATGTAGTATAGGCCTTATATTTAAAAAGTTTAAAAAAAATAAAATAAAACTTAAAAGTAAATATAAAATAAAATAATTACATTTATCTTTTATTCAATTACTTTTTTTCTTTTTCTGCACTTTTAGTAATTTCAGTACTTATTCAGTATATTATTTTTAAGTTCAAAGACCAAAAAGCGATTTTTAATAGTTTTAGTTAATATTTACAACATTGACATGCTGACATACTGAAATTATCAGAAGTGTAATTTTCCACTAGAAGTTTATTAACTTCATCAAGACAAATTTTAAATGTTGCCTTGAGATTGATTGATTGATTGATAGTTTGAACATTATATATGTGACCTTGGACCACAAAACCAGTCATAAGGGTCAATTTTTTGAAATTGAGATTTATACATGATCTGAAAGCTGAATAAATAATCTTTCCACTGATGTATGGTTTGTTAGGATCGGACAATATTTGGTCGAGATACAACTATTTGAAAATCTGGAATCTGAGGGTGCAAAAAAATCAAAATATTGAGAAAATCATCTTTAAAGTTGTTCAAATGAAGTTCTTAGCAATGCATATTACTAATCAAAAATTAAGTTTTGATATATTTACGGTAGCAAATTTACAAAATATCTTCATGGAACATGATCTTTACTTAATATCCTAATGATTTTTGGCATAAAAGAAAAATCAATAATTTTGACCCATACAATGTATTGTTGGCTATTGCTACAAATATACCCCAGCGACTTAAGACTGCTTTTGTGCTCCAGGGTCACAAATGTTACATTTCCCAGAATTCCATTACCTTTATTCCTCTTCCAGTTCAAATTCCAGTTCAGCATCCTGTGAGACATGTTGCCAGATTTAATTCAAAAATCCACCTCATGTTTTGAAAAGCAGTCAGTTCTTAAATTCTGACTTTTGCCCAGTGCTGGTTTGTTCATCTGATCTCGTCTCTCCTTTGAAGTTCTCCCAGCAATTATTTCAGTTTCCATTCAGAATCGCTGCTTTTCTCTCTCGTCTGATCTCTTTCACTGTAGTTTTCCCTCTTTTGTTCTCGTTTTGTCTGAATTCAAGCGCGATCGGGACAGCGTAGCCTAGGGGTGAACAATCAGCTGGCAACCAGAGGTTTAGAGGTTTGAGCCTCTCTAGTGTTGATCCATGAGCCGCAGATAAAGGTGCTGAGCCTCTGAAGCGTAACGAGTGAACTTTCATATGATTCACGCACGGAGTGTAGGCTGAGTGATCACAGCGAGTCATTTGCATGATGCATCATTTAGTGATCAAAACCAATCGAAGAATCAGAAGCCAGCAGAAGAGAGTCTGATCCTGTTCAGAGATTCCGTAAATACTGTGTGCAGCACATGACTCTTGTGCTGGTTATGGCTTTAATGGCTTTAAGTCAGTAAAAGCATCCCGTAAATGACTAAAGAGGTGGTTTTAAGACATTTAAATTCAACAGCATTATTGTTGGTGGCTTCCGATTGTAAATTAATACATTTAAAATGTAAAACAATACCATCTGGTCACTGCAAACCGTATGACTTTTCTTTTTAACTGAAGTTTGTATTCTATGGTGATCAAAAATGCTGGAAGGACCCCCATTTAAGGAATATATCGCTAATATAAAATCAGCAGTACAATTTAATAACGATATCACTGGTAACACTTCACAGAAAGGCTCTTTAATAGCTTTTATTAATCATAATGTAAAAAAAAAACTTTTTGTATATAATGTCAAACATATTTTCATTGGATTTTAAATATTTCTAATTATCTGAGAAAATAGTTTTATTCTGCTCATACCCTTGAAAAGGTTTTTAGTTTTTAGGAAAATGGTTAATACATTTTCTCATTTAAATTGTAATTACCTTAACACATTATTTTAATAAAAAATGAAGGTAAACCGAAAATACGCTGTAAACAATAATTAATTGAACAAATAAATGAAGTTTAGCTTTTGCAATGAAAAAAGCAATAGAAGCAAACACACACACACACACACAGACACACGCACACACACACACACACACACACACACACAGACACACAGACACACACACACACACACACAGAGACACAGACACACACACACACACACACACAGACAGACACACACACACACACACACACACACAGACACACAGACACACACACACACACACACAGAGACACAGACACACACACACACACACACACAGACAGACACACACACACACACACACACACACAGACACACAGACACACACACACACACACACAGAGACACAGACACACACACACACACACACACAGACAGACACACACACACACACACACACACACAGACACACAGACACACACACACACACACACAGAGACACAGACACACACACACACACACACACAGACAGACACACACACACACACACACACACACAGACACACAGACACACACACACACACACACAGAGACACAGACACACACACACACACACACACAGACAGACACACACACACACACACACACACACAGACACACAGACACACACACACACACACACAGAGACACAGACACACACACACACACACACACAGACAGACACACACACACACACACACACACACAGACACACAGACACACACACACACACACACAGAGACACAGACACACACACACACACACACACAGACAGACACACACACACACACACACACACACACACACAGACACACACAATGCTGTATAAATGTGCTGAGGCTGCAGTGGTTTATTGTTGATGTGTTTCAGGTCCTGGTCCCCATCGGCCCGTGATAACCCCTTTAATGACCTGCGCTATGTGAGAGGAGTCTTTGTGTACCTGCAGGACATGGTGGATCGAGGAATCATTACGGTGCAGACCGGAGTCAGTCAGTCAGCCGCTCGCCGTCTACGCGCAGCAGATGCCGTACCCGTGCTACATAGACGACGCGTAAGAGCCTGTGAAATATGCACAATTATATAAACACTGATGGGCTGTCTTCATATTGAAGTGACGGTTTGATGTTGAGAGTGGGATGCTGAAGCATGCAGAGAGGGCCGGGATGTTTTTCTCTCGATCTTGCTGCATAATCAACGGCTCGCTGCGGCTGTGATTCATGCCGAAAGTAAATGTCAAATTAATATTAGCTTTGATTGGTTCTCTCGCTCTCCGTTGGTGAAATCCATGAGCGCATCTGCGGGGGTTCGCGAGCGTTTGTTTATGGGTGCTGATGTGGACGTCAGAAGCACCGCTGTGTTGTGTTTTAATGCATTTATTGATTCGAGGGAAAAGCGGCGTGTTTTATAGATTTGAATGAGAGGCTTTTGCCATGAAACTGAGGTATCAGGCCCAAACTCCAGCCAGGTGATGTTCTTCATCAGACGAGTGTTTGTGCTACTGTGAGTCTTAATTTGATGAACATTTTGTGATGGTGTGAGCGCGCAGGCTTGTCGTTGCTGTCTGAATTGTGCGTAATAAGTCACTGTGGGAGATTAATAATAATAATAATAATATCATATGCATTAAGATAGAAGGCTTCATTTTTCAGGCCACAGTTACACATTGAATAAAATTAAATGATGCATCTTTCAAAATAGCTAGTTCAATATTTATAATTAGTTAGTAGAGATCGAATGATGATTACAGACTTCCTGTTAAAAACCCTTGCTTTACAGAAATGATAGGAAAGATCACATAGAGGGAACAAAAGAAGAGCGATTCTTATAAATGATCAAAATTATCTATAAAATGATAATATACACTAGCATTCAAAATATTATGGTAAAATAAATTACTTTTATTCAGCAAGGATGCATTAAATTGGTCAAAAGTTACAGTAAAAAAGGAAATGCTGTTCTATCTATTCATCAAAGAATCATGGGGGAAAAAAATAATTTTCCACAAAAATATGAAAAAAGGTCAGTAAGATGATATTTTCTTTTTGAGAAGTTAATATATTTGTATTCCTTGAGGATACATGGAATTGATCAAAAATGGCAGTACAGATTTATAATGTTACAGAAGATTTTTATTTCAAATAAATGCTGTTCTTCTGAACTTTATACATCTGTGAATCCTGAAAAATAAAAAATAAAAACAGCACAGCTGTTTTCCACGTTGATAATAATCAGAAGTGTTTCTTGAGCAGCAAATCAGCATATTAGAATGATTTCTGAAGATAATGCGACACTGAAGACTTTGATCACAGGAATAAATTACATTTTAACATATATTCACATAGAAAACAGCTATTAAAATTGTAATAATATTTCACATTTTTACAGTTTATTTTCCTTTATTTTTGATAAAATCAATCCAGCCTTGGTGAGCAGAAGTGACTTTGAAACATTGATAAACATTGAAAAATCTTACAAACCCCAAACTTATGAATGCTAGTTTATATTAATTGCTTTGTATCACTTCTGTTTGCTTATACATGTAACATATAGTGTGTGTGTGTGTGTGTGTGTGTGTGTGTGTGTGTGTGTGTGTGTGTG
>NW_015661023.1:515762-533409 GCF_001515625.1 Sinocyclocheilus rhinocerous | reverse complement strand
GTGTGTGTGTGTGTGTGTGTGTGAATCGGTCAGACCTGCGTCATTTAGTTCCACTTGAAAACTCCCAAAACTCCAGTTCTATCCATGCATTAGAGGGACAGAGAATGGAGAGAATGCTAATTTGCTAATTTGCAGAGTGTGTGTGTGTGTGTGTGTGTGTGTGCATGTGTGTGTGAGTGTGTGTGTGTGTCTGCGTCTGAGTCATTTTTCACCACACAAAAAGCTTAAATCTTAATTTTAAATGTAAGGGGCAGAAGAGTTTCATGTTGTAAATGCCTCAGTAAGTCCTCCAGACGATTCTGGCCTGACTGGATAAAAACAGCTTATCTACTGCCACAAATCCATATTACATGTTCCATTATTTCTAAATGATATATAAGAAAAGCAGAACAGAAAGCAGAGTGCTCTTTGTTAAAAGTGAATCACTGTGGCTCAAGGATTAATCGTATCTAGAGAAAGCAATTCGTTAGCATTCCCATTCATCTCAATGGCAGTTGATTGACTGACGCATAAAACCATTGAAAATATGCAACTTACTTACCATGTTTGATGCCGAAAATTTAATTTGACAATTTGAAGGCCAAAACTGTTAAGGGATAATTGATGCACGAATGAACAATCTGGCATTATTTACTCATGTCGTTCTAGACCTGTATGGCTTTCTTTCTTTCTTCGAAACACAAAAAGATGATCGTAAATTTAAATTAAAATGTTTTGGTGTTTTCGTTGACTTCCATTATTTGAACGAAAATAAAACTTAGACTCAGAACTAATCCGTAAGATGAGGGATTCAGTGCTAAATTGTGTGCAAACGCTAAAACAACACAAATGCAATATTTAAACAACGTTATTCATTCTTAGTATTTTCTAGCCTCAAATCGGCTACAGAATGCGCTCGTCGCTCTTGTTTATAATCTGAAGTGTGTTAATGTGACCATATTTAGTGGTTTAGATCAGGACTGGCAGCTGTGTGAATGAAACGGAGAGATGATGGCGAATTAATGCATTTTAACGAGTTTGTTATCACCATCCCTCGGCTGTTTCTGGTGTCAGCTCTAATTGTATTGTGGCGTCTCTCCCTGACTGTATTTATGAAAGGTAAGCAGAACATAATAATAATAATAATTATTATTATTATTATTATTATTATTATTCAGTATAGTCATATCGAATGGGTTTCAGTTCAGTTTTTAAAACTGTAAAAAATAAATAAATAAATAAAAATTGTGTCAATTAGTTTGATGAGTTGCATCCCTGAAGAAGAAATTAAACTGAACAATAAACAAATCACAAATACGAAATCATGCAACATAATCACAAAGCATTTTCGAGAACATACAGCTCACTTTTTTTTTTTAGGTCAACATGAAATCAAAATGCGAATCTGACCATACAGATTTGTTTGACAGATCAGTTCAGCCTGAACTTATTTAAATTCAACAGAAATGCTAATGCTATGTTTATGATATGCATAAATGCTATGTTTTTCATACCGGTTTGTTTGCACCCTTTTGAATGCAAACCATGAGAAATGACAAAGCCAAGCTACAACGCAATTAAAGTCATTATGAAAAATAGTTAGAGGAGCTCAAATGTAAAGTTAAAAGGCACAATAATCCCTTTAGCAGAGAGGAAATGAAGGTGCTTGTGTTGAGAGGTTGCACATTCATAAAGTCAAGTGCTTTGTTCCCTCGCTTTGAGGATTTGAGGTTTCACACTTCCAGTGCTTTCACGTTGGCTGTCACAGGCTAAACTTATTTCCAATGAGTTGCAAAAGCGGCAAAGATCTGGAGCCGGTTTCTTTTAAAATATTAATATGAATTAAATATTGTGTGAATGTCTGAACATGTTTTAAAGCAGCATCACACATCTGACAGCACTCTTGCTATGAAGAAGTTCCAGCAACATCCGCACAGCTTCAGACTGCCACAGTCGCTTTGGGTCTCTTTCTAAACTAAACTGCTCAGTCATGTCGCTCCCCGTGTCAGTTCGTTTATTTCATTCTTCTGTCTGTTCGCTCCGGCTCTCAAAGTAAGAACTACAGTGTGTAGTGCTGGGAAAATCGTCTTTTGTCAGCTCACTTCCCTCACAGACCTGAACTGCTCCAGAATGAGCTTTCAGTTTCTGTCAGAGACATTTCTGTCATCTCTCTAATATTTCATCTCATTCACATGCTCTTATCATCATCATAAAACTGTTCATCGTCATATTAAAATCCACATATCTAACATGTTGCTAACATATTTATATTGCTTAGTATGTTATAGCATGTTTAACTTGTTGCTAGCATGTTTTAACACAATGGTAGCATGTTTTAGCATATTTACCAAGTTGTTAACCTGAATTAGCATGTTGCTAACATTACAATAAGTTGCTAATGTGTTAACATGCTGATGCCATGAATTAGCATGGTGTTCACACATTTCACACTGTTTGCACATTGTTAGCATGAATTCTAGCATGTTTTAACATTTTTTTACCAAGTTGTTAGCCTGAATTAACATGTTAGTAGCATTTATCATTTTAGTTCCTAACATTTTAGCATGCTGATAACATGAATTAGCATGGTGCTAACATGTTTATAGCACATTTAACACATTGTTAGCACATTGTTCTAGCATGTTTTTAACATGTTTACCAAGTTGTTAACCTAAATAAACATGTTGATACATATTTCTAATGTTTAGTATATTGTAAGCATGTTGCTAGTATGTTTATAGCACGTTTAACATGTTGCTAGTATGTTTTTACTCAATGGTAGCATGTTTTTAGCATATTAGGCACATTTCTAGCAAGTGTTTACATGTATGCCAAGTTATTAACCTGAATTAGCATTTTGTTAACACTTTAATAAGTTGTTACCATACTGATACCATGAATTAGCATGGTGCTAACATGTTTCTAGCACATTGTTAGCACATTTTCTAGCATGTTTTAACGTGTTTACCAAGTTGTTAACCTGAATTTACATGTTGTTAACATTTTTAGTATGTTGTTAATATGTTGCTAGTATGTTTATAGCATGCTTAGCTTGTTGCTAGCGTGTTTTAACACAATGCTAGCATGTTTATAGTGCGTTAGGCACATTGCTAGCAAGTTTCAGCATGTTTACCAAGTTGTTAACCTGAATTAGCATGTTGGTAACATTTTAATAAGTTGCTAACATTTTAACATGCTGATACCATGAATTAGCATGGTCTTAACATGTTTCTAGCACATTTATCACACTGTTAGCACATTGTCATTGCATGTTTTTAACATGTTTACTAAGTTGTTAGCCTGAATCAACATGTTGATAACATATTTCTAATGTTTAGTATGTTGATAGCATGTTTATAACATGTTTAGGTTGTTGCTAGCATGTTTTAACACAATGGTAGCATGTTTTTGCACTGCAAAAAAGGCTTATCTTACTTAGTATTATTGTCTTGTTTCCAGGGGTGTGAAGTAATGAATTACAAATACTCACGTTACAGTAATTAAGTAGTTTTTATCAGTAATTGTACTTTTTAGAGTAGTTTAAAAATTGTGTACTTTTACTTGAGTACATTTTAAGTGATTTATCGGTACTTTTACTCCGCTATTTTCCTCCTTTTGTGGTCATTACATGATTATTTTAATTTTATTTATATCCATCAACGTGATTGGATAGAGAGATAATAATAGGTCTCGTGACTTTTGTCAAATCAAATTGTGCATAGAAAACTTTAACCGCCAACTGTTTATCATGGCTGCGTGAAGTGCATTCTTCAAGCATCAATTCAGTCGCATCTTCCTCTAACTTAATATGTTAAGGTAAATTTCGGATTTCTGCTTACTAAATGATTTGTATATATGCTTGCCTATCTACACGGCCTGAAATTTGGTGTGAGGTTGCGGGTATTGCATAGTGTTAACTCACGCAAGTGCCACTTTCGGTAAATTCCCACTCACTTATAAGATGCGCGATCTGCGCTACCTCGTCTCTCTCTCACGTGCGTTCTACTGCAGTGACTTGGAAAAGTCGTTGTTGAACTTGTTGACTTTTGATGAGTTTGAGCGAGTGATGCACATGATTTTAAATCTGTTTTTTCAAACTTTATGATTTAAATGGGGATGATTGTACTGAGAATAACTTTCATCTTTTCTTCAACTGAATACTGTTTCTGTGCTGTTTTGATGTATTTTAAAGAGTTGTCAGTCAAAATTAAAACTGCTGGATGATAGATATTCTTTATGACAAATAAGATAATGTGAATTACAGAATGTACAACGTTTTTAAAATGTATAAATTGCGGTGTACAGCGTTTATTATGAGGGGGTAGAATCCACAGCTCAGTACTCACTACTCAATACTCATGAGTACTTTTAAATAGGCTACTCTTTTACTCTTACTCAAGTAGTTTTTTGGACAAGTACTTTTACTCTACTCACACTACATTTTTTGGAAGGTAATGGTACTTTTACTTGAGTATATTTTTTTCAGTACTCTTTCCACCACTGCTTGTTTCTAGTAAAAATATCTAAAAATACTTTATTTAAGATGCATTTACTAGATAAGCAAAATGACGTAAGATATTTAGTCTTGTTTCCAGGGGAAAAAAACTAAATTAAGTGCATTTTGCTTAAAACAAGTAAAATGATCTGCCAGTGGGGTAAGGAAATTACTCTTAAAACAAGATTAGTTTACTTACCTCACTGGCAGATAATTTTACTTATTTTAAGCACAATGCACTTAATTTAGTTTTTTTCCCCCTGGAAACAAGACTAAATATCTTACGTCATTTTACGTCACAGTAAATGCATCTTAAATTAAGAATGTTTAGATATTTTTTACTAGAAACAAGACAAAAAATACTAAGTAAGATAAGCCTTTTTATGCAGTGTAGCTTGTTAGACACGTTTCTAGCAAGTTTTCACATGCTGTTATCATGTTTCTAGCACATTTAGTACATTGTTAGCATGAATTCTAGCATGTTTCTAACATGATAACCAAGTTGTTAGCCTGAATTAACATGTTGCTAGCATGTTTTAGGATGTTTTAGAACATTGTTGGCATGAATTGGAATGTTGCTATCATGTTTCTAGCACAATAAGTACATTGTTAGCATGATTTATGTTGTTGGCATGTTTTAACACTATGCTAGCATGAATTAGCATGTTGCTAGCATGTTTTTAACATGTCTTAGCATGCTGCTATGTTTGTGGCATGTTAAGCTTGTTGCTAGCATGAATTAGAAAGTTACTAGCATGTCTTAGCACATCGCTAGCATGTTTTAACATGCCGTTAGCATGATTTAACACATCACTGGCATGTTTTAGCATTTTGATTTCATTTCCTAAACTAGTTCTATCTATCTATCTATCTATCTATCTATCTATCATTGCACACGCCATCATTATTAGTTATTATTTATTGCACATTATCTTGTTGAACTCGGCTGCTCTGATACTGTGAAATTGGAGTAAATGTATACTGTGTATATGTTTATCTGGGAAATAACAGTCAGCATGGTTTGGTTTCATTCTAATGGGAATACACAATATTTTAGTTATTTTAATACCAGCTTCAATATATTGAATTTGCATTGGGTTGAATTTCATGGTTCTTGGAAACCATCTTTGCATCTGTGCTGGGAATAAGTATGACCCAAACAGTTTTTACCAAATGCAAATGCATTTTTATGTATATTATATAATGGAAAACACAATAAGCAGAAGATAAGACGTATGCTAATGTTATAGACACAAACCAGTGATGAAAGCAGCTTTACCCTGCAGTTGTGTATTTATTATTCTTGTGAAACAGGTCAATTTTGTGCTTCTCTAAGCTCAGGAAGAGGAGAATGAGAGCTGGCCTGTTACAGACCCATTATAGGGGTCCTTATAATCAGCGGTGTGATTATTCAGCTTTCTCAGCTTGTTATTTTCTGAAACGCTTTCATCGTCTCTTCGTTTCCATGGTGAAAATGGGTAGAATGTGCAGAAAATCATCAGATTAGTGCCTAATTTAAAAATGTTGCTGCATGGTGTAAATTGATGGGGGACTTTGTTAATTGTATTACTGGGCATTTATTAAACACTTTGGCTAAATGCATTACTGTGTGCTTCTCCATTTAGATGCACTGACCATTTTTACACAGTTATATTGGTTAAAAGCCACAGTAGATGAGCTGATATAGGTATGTTTTGTCCATCATTTCAGGACCAGGCATAGATTTACCAGTAGGGTAGCTTGGGAAGGTATTATCTCTAACTTAAATTGTCACAAAATCCTGATTGGATTCAATCATTGATGCTAAATTGTAAATGGTCAAAGTAATAGCAGTTATCATTTACAGTGAAATGTAACAGATGAAGCACATTTACTGTATGTCGGTGAGTACTACATCATACAACAGTGTTGCACATTTGGGGGAAAAAAATACATTGGATTGTGGTAACTTAAACTAATCAAACTACAAAACAAAATGAGAATTAAAAGTGAAATTTCCAAAACTCTGTTGGGGGCCCCAAATTGTAACAGGCATATAGAAAAATAGCAAGGCTATAACAAAGAAATGAAATGGCCTGTGTGTTTTATATTGAGTATGCTGTTACAATTGTGCCCAGCGAGTCATTCAAATTAAACTGTTTTAAGATCGCATTTGTGATAGTTGGAAGTCAAATATATATACTGTATATGTGTGTGTGTGTGTGTGAAATAACACTTTGAATGAAGTGTGCAAGCAAGTTTTCATGCTTGTTTGTTTGTGCATGTGTAGGTTTCTGCGATCTCTGACACGCTCCCTGCCTCTATATATGATTTTAGCGTGGATCTTCTCGGTTGCGTAAAATGAAATGAAATTACATATAAAGACTTAAGTCCGACTTAAGTGGGTCAAAATTGCTCTAAAGTTGCATTTAATGTAAATTTAAACTGTAATGCATTTTCATTTAATTGCATTTAACATTCGATTAAGTGTCCGTAAACACTACATTCAGTTCGCACTTATATTTTAAAGCACATTATACGTAATAAGTACTCTTTTTAAAAGTTTTTGCCAAAAAACATCAACAAGAAAGAGAAAAAAATTGCAACTTCATCAATACATGACATACACATTTCAGCAGAAATTAATAAATGCTTGTCAGTACATTCAGAAGTACTTTAAGCATATTTCGAAGTAATTATGAAATTACGTATAAAGATGTATTATAAGTCCTACTTAAGTGGGTCAAAACACTCTAAAGTTCAGCTAATTGCATATAATATTAAGGTAAATTATAATGCATTTTCATTTAATAGCAATTAAAAACAAAACACGACATTCAGATCACAGTTTAATATATTCTTAAGTATAATATTTCCACAATAAGCAAAATTTTTAAGAATATGCTAATGTGTGTCTTTTTTTGTCCAACATCAACAATCCCTGCCTCTATATATGATTTTAGCGTGGATCTTCTCGGTTGCGTTGATAGTCAAGGGTGTGGTTCAGGAGAAGGAGGCACGTCTGAAGGAGACTGTGAGAATGATGGGATTGAAGAGCTCCACCTACTGGCTGAGCTGGGCCATCAGCAGCACGTTGCCCCTCTCTGTCAGCGTCGCACTCCTCACTGTCATTCTCAAGGTGATTAACACTGATTCACTGCCATTCACAAACACTGCGGTACACCGGATCCAAGATCTGATCTGGAGTACACTGGATCAGAGAACTTCCTCAGCTTTGCACTAGTAGTGGTTCATAAACATTTTAGCCTGTCCTGCTGAAAAGATGAATACCAGGTTGGACTCGGGCTTAAATTCCAAGATAGTCTTAACTGGTTTTTAATAGACAATGATGATCTGTTAGTTGCTCAAGCTGGTAAAGCTGGATGCTGTTGCAGCTAGACCAACGTGATGAGCATGAATAGGAAGAAGACAAACTGTTTACTATTATTGGCCTCAGGGTAATCTAAAAGGTTTTAAAATAAGACAAGCTACAAGCAACTAAAAATCAAGATAATTTAATTATCCCACACACTTCTGGAATTCTGCAATTTAATATGTTTTGTATATGTTCTGTACACATAAACACTTTGTAAAAACCTTATAATAAAGAGCTATTTCTACATTATTTAACCCATGAAAATAGTTTTGCTGGTAAAAATTAATGCATTTAGGTTGATTCAGTGATGCTAAACAATATGTTTGATTTGAATAAAAACAGTTTTTTTTTTTTCAGTGTCAGTTTACATGCAGTTATCAAACGGTTATTTAAATCCAGGAATATTAATTTTTCAAACATTTGACAGCAAGTAGCAAGTATATGTAAGCAGGTCGATTTATAATGAGATACTTTTTCTACTATTACAAATATGTTATTGCGCATCCCAGAATGTGTGTCCAGCTAATATCCCAGCTCTCATTTGGTGTCTCATTCAATGTCCTTTTCACCAATTTGGTCTTCCTCCAATCCATATCTTTTTCATTGAAATAAACTAAGTGCTATACCAAAAGTCAACTACTTACATTCACCAACACATAACAGTGAGGTATGTTACTGAAGCACTTTATCATGAAATTAATGATAGCAATCGTTTAATTTATTAATTAGCCAATCATCTTGAACAGAAGCACTGCTCTGGAGTGTCAAAGCTGGTGTCGGATCAGATGGTGCAGTGTTTGTGAATGGACAGTTTTGGTCGGGCAGCGTGACTCTGTGTGGGACCAGCAGGTTCAAAAACATGACAGATGAGCTTATATTCGAGTGCACACATGATTTATTTAGCTCAGTCCACCAGAGCCATGATGCCCACCGCTTATTCAATCACAGATCTGTCTTTTAATCAGCTCTCTCTCGCTATCACTGCTCTTGACAGATGTAATCTCTTCTCTCAAATGAGTGGATTTTCAATGTGTTGTTGTGCTTTGTAATTATCAGGTTGCATTATTAATGCATCCATGGTAACTCAAATGCAATATTCATTAGAGGCTCCGAAAAGCTTTCACGCGGTTACGGCTGAATGTCTTCACGCTCTGTCGACAAATCCATCTTTTGTCTCAGCAGCTGTTTGACAATAACAATTCGAATGTGTGCTTTATTGTGTTTAATGTGTGCTTGTAGTGTACTTTGAATCTTAAAAAGTGCATTCTTAAAAAATAACAATGTTAATGAAATAAAAGGCAACTTAAGTGACTTAAGGAGAGACGCTTTCATGACTGTTTCTAATCACACTTAAGTACGCTTTTAAAAAGTGACCTTTGCAATAATGTCAAATTAAAAGTTTTACTTTGAAGTACATTTTAAAGCATTGTTTTAATAATATTTTGTCATGCTTTAAAGAAGTACACTTATTTTGATGTGTTGACATTTGACTAAAATTATCATTTTAACTGTAGTGGGTTATTCAGTATTGCAGGTAATATATTTTAAATGTACTAATGTGCAGTTTCGTCATTGCAAATGTTTAATTGCAAATATTTAAGTACACTTTAGCTGTATATCAAAGACAATGCAAGTAAAATATGAAATTACAATAAAATTAAATTAAATTACATATAAAGACTTAAGTCCGACTTAAGTGGGTCAAAATTGCTCTAAAGTTGCATTTAATGTAAATTTAAACTGTAATGCATTTTCATTTAATTGCATTTAACATTCGATTAAGTGTCCGGAAACACTACATTCAGTTCACACTTATATTTTAAAGCACATTATACGTAATAAGTACTCTTTTTAAAAGTTTTTGCCAAAAAACATCAACAAGAAAGAGAAAAAAATTGCAACTTCATCAATACATGACATACACATTTCAGCAGAAATTAATAAATGCTTGTCAGTACATTCAGAAGTACTTTAAGCATATTTCGAAGTAATTATGAAATTACGTATAAAGATGTATTATAAGTCCTACTTAAGTGGGTCAAAACACTCTAAAGTTCAGCTAATTGCATATAATATTAAGGTAAATTATAATGCATTTTCATTTAATAGCAATTAAAAACAAAACACGACATTCAGATCACAGTTTAATATATTCTTAAGTATAATATTTCCACAATAAGCAAATTTTTAAGAATATGCTAATGTGTGTCTTTTTTTGTCCAACATCAACAAGAAAGAGAGAAAAATAAAAACAATAGGAAAGTATAAATAAATGTATATACAATAAAGCCCAAGATCTGCACAAGATCCTGAAACAAAAGAGAAGAAAAATGTGTACTTCTTTCTTTAACAAGAATGTGCAGAGTTAGAAGTGAGGAGAGAATAGAATGTGTTATTTGACCTGTGCGTTCATGTAATGCATGACTTACTCACACATACTGAATGAAGCGCTCAATATATATATACTGTATATGTGTGTGTGTGTGTGTGTGTGAAATAACTATTTGAATGAAGTGTGCAAGCAAGTTTTCATGCTTGTTTGTTTGTGCATGTGTAGGTTTCTGCGATCTCTGACACGCTCCCTGCCTCTATATATGATTTTAGCGTGGATCTTCTCGGTTGCGTAAAATGAAATGAAATTACATATAAAGACTTAAGTCCGACTTAAGTGGGTCAAAATTGCTCTAAAGTTGCATTTAATGTAAATTTAAACTGTAATGCATTTTCATTTAATTGCATTTAACATTCGATTAAGTGTCCGTAAACACTACATTCAGTTCGCACTTATATTTTAAAGCACATTATACGTAATAAGTACTCTTTTTAAAAGTTTTTGCCAAAAAACATCAACAAGAAAGAGAAAAAAATTGCAACTTCATCAATACATGACATACACATTTCAGCAGAAATTAATAAATGCTTGTCAGTACATTCAGAAGTACTTTAAGCATATTTCGAAGTAATTATGAAATTACGTATAAAGATGTATTATAAGTCCTACTTAAGTGGGTCAAAACACTCTAAAGTTCAGCTAATTGCATATAATATTAAGGTAAATTATAATGCATTTTCATTTAATAGCAATTAAAAACAAAACACGACATTCAGATCACAGTTTAATATATTCTTAAGTATAATATTTCCACAATAAGCAAATTTTTAAGAATATGCTAATGTGTGTCTTTTTTGACCAAAAAAAAAAAAAACATCGACAAGAAAGAGAGAAAAATAAAAAAAATAAGTATAAATTCTTTTTAAAAGTTTTTGCCAAAAAACATCAACAAGAAAGAGAAAAAAATTGCAACTTCATAAATACATGACATACACATTTCAGCAGAAATTAATAAATGCTTGTCAGTACATTCAGAAGTACTTTAAGCATATTTCGAAGTAATTATGAAATTACGTATAAAGATGTATTATAAGTCCTACTTAAGTGGGTCAAAACACTCTAAAGTTCAGCTAATTGCATATAATATTAAGGTAAATTATAATGCATTTTCATTTAATAGCAATTAAAAACAAAACACGACATTCAGATCACAGTTTAATATATTCTTAAGTATAATATTTCCACAATAAGCACATTTTTAAGAATATGCTAATGTGTGTCTTTTTTGACCAAAAAAAAAAAAAACATCGACAAGAAAGAGAGAAAAATAAAAACAATAGGAAAGTATAAATAAATGTATATACAATAAAGCCCAAGATCTGCACAAGATCCTGAAACAAAAGAGAAGAAAAATGTGTACTTCTTTCTTTAACAAGAATGTGCAGAGTTAGAAGTGAGGAGAGAATAGAATGTGTTATTTGACCTGTGCGTTCATGTAATGCATGACTTACTCACACATACTGAATGAAGCGCTCAGCTCTTCTTAAGGTACAAATCCACAGGATGAGATTCTGATCTCAATTGTGCCCAGCGAGTCATTCAAATTAAACTGTTTTAAGATCGCATTTGTGATAGTTGGAAGTCAAGTAACCATGCAAGATTTGTTATTTGATGTATCTTGAAGACTCTGGTTGAATGGAGAAAGGAAATATCATTCCGTTGAGGTACAGTGACATTAAAGTTCAGGAAAGTGATCTTATGCCTCTTTGTGTTTGTACCATGAGGCGCATCTCACTCACTGACAGCAGACTTCTGGAGAGAGCATAAACTTATAAATATGAGTGTAGGTAAGACAGTGTTAACTTGTCTACTATGCAAGTCAAGATCTGTGCACCTGCTGTGGGGCTGTCAGTTTGAAACAAGAAGTCGCAGTGGTAAAAAAATCCATGTGCCAGAATGATTGTCTCCAGCGATGTTGTGTAAATTGAGAAAAGAAGCGGGCCACCCAGCGAACCCTGCGGTACCCCAGAGGTTGGTTGATGTGACTGTGACTCTCTTTCCCTCAAAGATACCCTGAAGGATCTACCAGTGATGTAGATCTCAAGCCAGTGGGGTGAATTTCCTGTGATGCCCAATGTACTGGAGAATCTAGTGATTTACTGTATTATAGGTTCCAGTCAAATGATGACAGATGATCTGGAGGCATCTCTTACCACCACAGGGCTTTAGTGACAGATAGCATATTTCTGTGGTTGTGTGTGTGTGTGTGTGTGTGTGTGTGTGTGTGAGAGGGTGTGTGTGTGTGTGTGTGTGAGAGCATCTTGGCATTCAGGCTCCACTGTCTAGTCCAGATGAATGAGCCTGCAGGCCCATTAATGTGAGCCGTACCGTCCTGCCCACACACACACACATACACATACACATACACACATATACACACACACACTGTTTACTTTGAAATTGTGGATCGCAGTAATGCCGTTGTTTTGATCTCATATTCATACCTGAGTAAAAATGCACAAAGGAGGGAAAAATTTACATTTATATTATTGCCGTGGATCAGACGTGTGTCTGACCTCTCCGTCTCAACAGAGCCTGCTGTCGTGTGTGGCGTTCGGATACGGCTGTGAGAATTTAATCCCGTTATGACGAGCAGGGCATCGACATTCAGTGGAGCAACATCCGGGTCAGTCCGCAGGAGAACGACCGCTACTCCTTCATCGTCTCCATCTTCATGATGCTGTTCGACACGCTCATTTACTGGATACTCACCTGGTACATCGAGAACGTCTGAAAACACAGAAGCACCTTGAAAACATACAACAACATACATACAAAAGATTTTGAAAAAACAGCAATATTATGAATAATGAATAATATCTCTATGTGATTATATTTTAATATGTAATGTATTCATATGATGCAAAGCTGAATTTTCAGCAGCATTACTCCAGTCTTCATTGTCATTTCAGAAATATTGCATCTTATTATTTTTTAATCTTTTGTATTTTATTATTTATTTTTTTTATTCAAGATTTTGTGTTAATAGAAATTCCAAAATAACATAATTTATTTGAAATAAAACTATTTGGGGTCAGTATATATTTTTTTTTCCTGAATCCTGAAAAATAAAATGTATCACGGTTTACACAAAAAAATATCGAGCAGCACAGCTGTTTTCAACATTGATAACAATCAGAAATGTTTCTTGAGCAGCAAATCAGCACATTAGAATGATTTCTGAAGAACACTGAAGACTGGAGTAATGATGCTGAAAATTCAGCTGCGCATCACAGAAATAAATTACATTTTAACAGATCTTCACATAGAAAACAGTTATTTGAAATTGTAATAATATTTCACAATATTACTGTTTTTACTGTATTTTTGGTCAAATAAATACAGCCTCAGTGAGCAAAAGAGTCTTTCTTCAAAAACATTAATAAATATTGCCAACCCCTTACTTCTGAGCAGTAGTGTGTATTAGTAGAAATATTCTGGCTCATTTTAAAGACTAGAAGTGAATCGCAGATGTAATCTAGTTCACACCAAGAGTGAAAAGAAAAAGCAATCCAGCCCTTCACATTTAATTCAAGATACCATCCATCTGATAATGTGACGTGCTGTAATGCAGTGTTAAAGGGAAAGTGTGATATAGGAGTATATTATAATATAATGACAATATTAGAGGAGTAAAAGCTGCTGTAATAAAAAGGTGCTTCACAGATAACACTAATAACTTTTTTTTCCTGGTGTGAAAAGGTTTCAATTTTCAAGTCCTGATCATGAGAAATATTCAGTTCCATTATGAATTTGTGATTTTTGAGATCAGAAAATGGTAGTAAAACTTTGGCTAACATTATACGTAAATTAAGTTAAAAAAAAACTGCCACAGAAGTGTATAATTCAGACAAGTCAAGTGTATTTCTATAGCGCTTTTCGTAATACACATTGTTTCAAAGCAGCTTTACATAAAACCATGATTAATGATCTTAATATTCCTAATATGCCTTAGAGTCGCATTTAGTAGATTAGAGCTGGACGATAATATGCATGGTGACATTTTGCGACGATACAAGTAATCAAACAGTTGAGATTTGTTATATAGTATAGTTGACGTCAAAAGTTTACATCCCCCTTTCAGAATCTGCAAAATGTTAATTATTTTACCAAAATAAGAGGGATCATACAAAATGTTATTGCTTATTTAGTACTGGACTGAATAAGATATTTCACATAAAAGATGTATACAGTAGTCAACATTTGAAGTGGATCAAAAAAGTTCATCAAAGTTGTCCTAAGAAAAGAACGCATTTTGGTTTTAGGTTTTCAGACAACTTTAATTAAAGGTTTTGATCCACTTAAAATGTTGACTAGCATAGTCCACAAGAGGAAATAATAGTTGAATTTATAAAAAAAAATGACCCCATTCAAAAGTTACATTTACTTCTGTAAAACTATTACAGAAGGTTTAAACGCTCACTGATGCTCCAGAAGGAAAAACCATGCATTAAGAGCCCTGGATTTGAAGATCAGGGTAAATTTAACGTATTTTGTCTTCTGGGAAACATGTAACTATCTTCTGTAGCCTCTGAAGGACAGTACTAAATTAAAAAATATATGATATTTAGTCAAAAAAAAGAGAAATGTACACATCTCCATTCTGTTCAAAAGTTTTCACCCCCGGCTCTTAATGCATGTTTTTCTTTCTTCTGGAGTATCAGTGAGCATTTGAACCTTCTGTAATAGTTGCATACGAGTCCCTCAGTTGTCCTCAGTGTGAAAAGATGCATCTCAAAATCAAACAGCCATTTTTGGAAAGGATTCAAATACACAAAAATGCTGGAAAACCAAAGAATTTGTGGGAGCTGATTAGCAAAGCAAATAAATGATGAAGAAACTGCATCAGGACATGCTCATCTGGAATAAGAGGAATGGTAATTAACATGGTTATGGATGTCAGAAAGACATCCTTGTTTTTCCCACATTTGAATAAAGAATGAGACACTGAATCTCACTCTCAGCTGCAAGAGCTTGGACGCCGTCATGGATCTGCTGCAGAAAGTTGACAGCACTTTCCATCTCAGTCCAGAGATCATGGTGATCAATGGTGTCAAAGGTTCTGGCAGGTCAATAAAAGCAATGAGCCAGTCTGTATTCTGTCCCTGCATCGGTCAGCGGCAGAGAGATCGTTTCTGAAGGTGCTCTTTCCAGTTTTGAGCAATGATTTGGTTCCTACGTACTGTAAAGATCCTCAGGCCTGCGGTCTTTGGCGTTCTTATACTACTTCTGGAGCGCTAACATCGGCTCTGACCTGCTCCAACAGAATTCAACTTCTCAAAACGTTAGCACAGAAACATTTTTCATACATTGTTCATGGAATGTTATATTTGTGAAAAGTTTTGGTTGGAATTTAATTTAATTCTTTTTTTTCTTTTTTAAATGTTACTACTTGTTTTAGAACATTCAGAGGACATTGAAAAAAATATGTTAAAACAAATAACAAAAATAACAAGGTTTTAAAAACATAAAAAACTGGACATTTTGAACATTCAGAGAACATTCATAAATAATGTGTACATAACTTAATGAAACATTAGCAAAACAGAGCACAACAGAGTTATCTGGTCTTTAATAATGTTCTCCAAACATTAGCACACACACAAAAAAAAGTATTTATACATTTATACATGAGTTTTTGCTTAGAACAAGCAAAATAATCTTATTTCAAACAGAAAACAAGATTATTTTGCTTACCTCATTGGAAGATTATTTTGTTTGTTTCAAGCAAAAACTCACATAATGTTTACTTGTCTAGAAAATCCTTCTTGATTTAAGAATTTTTAGATATTTTGGCTGGAAACAAAAAAATCTAAGTAAGAAAAGCATTTTTTGTTAAGCATTTTTCATGACTATAAGGCATGAAGATATAAGGTTATTGGAGGATTTGATATGATACTATAAACACTAACGTTTTGATTTTCTGTAAAGCTGCTTTTGAACTACAGTATGTGTATTGTGAAAAGCGCTATACAAATTAATTAGATTCATTTGATATGCAGATGGATGATGCATACAGATATGTTGAAGAGCCGCTAACAAGTTCTGTTCTTCATTTTATTGTTCCCTGGACTTTCTGGTATTACTATAATGCTATTCTGTAGTATTTCTTCAGTTAGATGGCTTAAAGCACTGTTTATTTGATTTGTGTCTTTGTTCTGTTGTGTTTATTTATCTTGCTGTTTGTAATTCGTTTCTTATTTTGCTTACTTGAGAAGCTGAGATGTCAGTGTAAAACTCTCTCACAGTGCAAGCTTGTTAAATCAGTTATGGCAATATTACACGTTCAATTTATAATTATTGTCAATACTAAGTCCTGCAGTCCTCTGGGGACTGAACTCGCATATTCAGCCCATTTCAGCTGGATCGTGCTTGTAATTAGAGAGCAGCTGACGATTATTTGATTAGTGCAGCCGATTATTGTCTGATTAATAATTTAGGAAAATGAAATGATGTGTACTAGTGCAGTTAATTGGGCT
This sequence comes from Sinocyclocheilus rhinocerous, assembly GCF_001515625.1. Classification (NCBI taxonomy): domain Eukaryota; kingdom Metazoa; phylum Chordata; class Actinopteri; order Cypriniformes; family Cyprinidae; genus Sinocyclocheilus; species Sinocyclocheilus rhinocerous. The sequence continues at coordinate 516,709 of NW_015661023.1, read as the reverse complement.
GAGAGTGGTACACACACACACACACACACACACACACACACACTCATACACAAATTTAATTATGAGTTTTTGGCATGTGCTGTGTGATTTAAAGTGTTTATGTCCACAGGTGGTGAATAGTAGACTAACATTCAGATATAACTGTTACGGGGCGACAGGAACGAGAGACGTGCGGATCCATTTGCAAAGCTTTTGTAACGAATCAGCTCATGGGGAAATATGAATAATTAATCATAACTAGTTATAATTAATTATAAATAATTAGATCCGCTGTAGATATTTACTTGACCTCTCAGGGTCAACTGTCTGCATATGGCTTGTTAACTGAGGGGTGTTACAGAGTATTTGTTAAATCTAGCTAACAAAATATATATTGTGTGTTTGATTGGTCCAGACGCTACACTTTATTTTAAAGACAGGCGAGGGTCAGATAATGGCAAACAGGTATATAGTGGGCAAGACACAAGAGTAGTCCAGTGAACGGGTGTGGTCGATCTCCGGCGAAACAATGTCCAAACTGGGTAATCCAAAGGGTTAATCCGAAACACAGGCTTTGGTCCAGGCCAGGAGTAATCAGTATCCAAACAGGGCGAGACGAGAGGGGTAATCCAGGATACACAGGCAAGAATCAGAACACGAGAAAACAGGCAAGGCAAGACTATGACTAGACTATGGAAACTAGAACTATAAACTTTGACAGGGAACTGGCTCCGTAATGTAGCTATCTCTAGGTGAGCAATATACACTAAACCAGGGCTGTCCAAACTCGGTGCTGGAGGGCCGGTGTCCTGCAGAGTTTAGCTCCAACTTGCCAACACACCGAACTGGAAGTTTCTATGCCAAGTAAGAGCTTGATTAGCTGGTTCAGGTGTGTTTATTTAGGGTTGGAGCTAAACTCTGCAGGACACCGGCCCTCCAGGACTGAGTTTGGACAGCCCTGCGCTAAC
>NW_015661023.1:508219-515621 GCF_001515625.1 Sinocyclocheilus rhinocerous | reverse complement strand
GCTCACCAAGGCTGCATTTATTTGATTAAAAAACTTTTCAGCATCATTACTCCCGTCTTCAGTGTCACATGATCTTCAGAAATCATTCTAATATGCTGATTTGCTGCTCAAGAAACATTTCTGATTATTATCAATGTTGAAAACAGTTGTGCTGCTGAATATTTTTGTGGAAACCGTTATTTTTCAGGATTCACAGATGAATAGAAAGTAAAAAAACAGCATTTATTTGAAATAGAAGATTTGAATAGGAGTAAATCACACTGTTGCATTATGAAGGTCTGTTCTGACTTCACAAAAACGGTACAATTTTAGCATTTATGCAACATTTCTAAAACTTCAATTTTTGCTTTAGTCCCACAGAAATTGAAATTTAAAATGCATGCAAGCATACTTGTTATTCATTCTGTTTTTTTGGTCGGTTTTGCTGTTTTGGCCTTGTTTGATGGATGACTGTTCCATAATACAAAGCAACACAAATCAAAGCAGTCATCTCTCTATATATGATTCTTCTCTCTTTCTATCTCTTCATCTCTCTGTGGCTCTCCAGTGCTGTTTATTGTCTGGAGCTGAATGTCACACTGAATGAGTTTGATGACACACATCCATCTGACTGAACTCTGTGATGCCTGTAAATTCATTTCATTCATTCATTCATTTTTTTTTTAAATGACTTCATTTCCAATATTCCGATAACTTCACATATATACAGGGTTTCTGCCGGCCTTCATTTGCTTAATTTGCACTTAAAGGTGCAGGATGTCATAAAGTCATGGCATTAAATGTTGCATGCACTGCAACAAAATGAATTTCTTCCTCAGTATTTTTTGTCTTGTTTTCCAGTACAAATATCTAAACATCCTTAAATCAAGATACATTTACTTGAGATGCAAATTGATCATATGAAGTCTTGTTTTCTGAGAAATTGGCCAGAATGTAGTGAGTTAATGTTTGAAACGAGAATAAATATCTGTCAGTGGGGGATGAAAACTTGTCTTCCTATTGAAATAAGTAGATTTTCCTGTTCTTGTTTTAATCAAACTCACTTCATTTTGGCCAATTTTTCATGAAACAAGACTTCCTATGCCATCTTCCTTCACAGGTAAATGTGTCGATTTAATAATCTTAGTCATTCGCATTGGAAAACAAGACGAAAATACTTTTTTTTGCAGTATGATCAGAAGGTACATTTTATGCTAATTCCATATTTTAGAAGAGTGGAGATATTGAAGCTCTTTTTGTAAAATGAATGAAACAGTAATGGAGATGTGTTGAGTTTTCAGATTTTAAAGCATTGCTAATGTGAGACATTTACATTTAGACACCATATTGATGTATTGTGTTCCATTCTATTTATTCTTTACATTTTTAAATTTTTTTTGCACAAACCCTGTTGGCTATATGCAACTCTCCAAGAAACAAGTTTTCCATTTCAAAGCTTAGAGTTTGTATAGTCATTGTGTCCAGATCGCTGCTTTACAGCGTCCAATATCAGCGTCTCTCAATATAAACGCGAGTTTCTCTGCCAGGTTTGACGTCTGCCTTTGGGAAGCGCAGATGCATGATATTTCATGATATTTCTGCTCTCGGCAAGTCAAAGGACAGACGCCTTGAACTCCCACAGCCTCGTCACACAGGCAGAGCAGAAATAATGCCGGCGCTGAGCCCCGCAGGTGTCTGGCTTCAGTGGGAGCTCCGGCGAATACCAAACACGAGAAACTTTTCTATACAGAGTGAGATATGAAAGCGTCTATATATAGAGTGTGCTGCACCTGCACTTCAAACGCGCCCCGTCCCATTCAGATGAGCTTCAGAAATGCACGCTCGCTGCTGAACTTTGATGGTTTTTCTCGCGCGTGTGATTGTTTGATGTCTGTGTCTCTTCCAGGTCGTACCATCATCCTGTCGACGCATCACATGGATGAAGCAGATATTCTGGGCGATCGTATCGCCATCATCTCGCACGGCCGCGTCTGCTGCTGCGGCTCCTCGCTCTTCCTCAAGAAGACGTACGGTAGAGGCTATTACCTGACGATCGCGCGGGCCAATCAGGAGCAAGTCGCAACTCAACAAGCCCCAGCGATTAAAGAGGTGAACTGGCCCTGACAACACTCAACGATCAATCAGATGTTTGTTCAGGTCACTTTATTTGTACCCTTAGGTGAATTAGGTTGCAGCGAACAAGTCCAGGTCTTCTACACACAACACAGACAGTAAAATAGACAATAATAAAATACCAACATTTCACTAGAAAAACAAATATACACTGAGAAAAGTTTTGCAAAAAATTATAAAGAAACGGCAAGTAACTTTGAGTTCAATTTTGTAGTAGTAATGGTAAATAGTAAAATGTACTTTAGTAATCTTTGTAAAAAAACAACGTTTTTTTTTTTATACTTATAATTTATTTATTTATTTAATTATTAAAAATACTAATATACATAATTCTCCTATGTAGTTCAATTATGTTTTTTTATTTATTTTTTTAATAATTTATATACTACTATAGGATTTATTTTTTCTATAATTTCAGTTTTCATTATAATTTATAGTTATATAGTAATTTTGATTTGTAAATATATATATATATATATACACACACTAGTGCTGTCAAACGATTAATTGCATCCAAAATAAAAGTTTTTGTTTACATAATATATGCGTGTGTTCTGTGTATATTTATTATGTATATATAAATACACAAACATACAGTATATTTTTCACACATATATATATATATATATATATATATATATATATATATACTGTATATATATATAAATTCTGTTTAATGTTCATTTATTTTATTTCATTTAATTGTTAGCAGATATTTATTTTTGAATTTATCTTAGCTTGATTTCAATTTACGTTTTTATCATTTTAGTTAATAATAACAACACTAATAATATTTACCACAAAGAGGGGCCCTGATGTTTTATTAAGGGCCAAAAATGTAACTTTATTGAGAGCAGTTAGTTTTGAATTATTTCCAACTATAATATATTAAAATGTGCATTTTTTTTTATCAACTTTCAATGAAAAATGAAATGAAGATATGTTTCAATACCACTTTTTTTCAGTCCTGATTTGGCATCTTTGATTTACCATATTAAGAAATTACAAGATATGCACAATGTTTAAAGCTCAGAAGCAATTGGTTTAAAGGCACAGCTGTTCCTAGAGTGTTTTACCTAGTAAAATGACGAAAACAGCTAAACAAACCTGTCAGTCAAAACTAGTTGACTAGTTATGCCCCATCCCTACCAGCAACCCATGTGGTTAATGTTTTTAATTTTGCATTCTATACGGGACATCAGACACGGATGGAGGAGGTACACATCGGGTCACGACGGGGACATTTACACGTGTGGCCCATTTAGTTTCTACACTAATGCATCTGTGTCTGTTCACATTTGATGAGCAGATGCATAGCTGCAGATATTTAGCTCCTGATCAATGCATCACACAGACTATTGATTTATTAAAACAATTAAAGATCATATTAAATTGTGCGTAACCTAATTAACATTCATGAGACAAGCCTTCAGTTTCCCATTCCGCTATGTTACCGTAAACACAGCAATTACATGATATTTTCAGTTCACTTCAGCAAAAGGCTGATACCAAACAGACCAGCAAACCAGTCTGTTTAATTGAATTGTTTTAGAAATTTTAAGAAATACCCAGGTTTTAATGCTCAACGCCACAGATACAAAAAATTATTGTCATGTGTAGTGTCATTGCGCTGGGATAAATATTAAAGCTTAACATTAAAAGCATCTTATGCTCAACAAGGATGCATCTGTTGAGCAAAAATTGATCATTGATAATTGATCAAAAATACAGTAATATTGTAAACATTATTATAATATAAAATAACTGCTTTCTATGAATCTATGTTAAAATGTAATTGACTGCTGTGATGCGCAGCTGTATTTTCAGCATCATTACTCCAGTCTTCAGTGTCACATGATCTTCAGAAATCATTCTAATATGCTGATTTGCTGCTCAAGAAACATTTCTGATTATTATCAATGTTGAAAACAGTTGTGCAGCCAAATATGCGGAAATTGTGATACATTTTATTTTCAGGATTCTAAAAGTTCAAAAGAACATACTTTTTTGAAATAGAAAAATTGTGTAACATTATGATTTAGAATTTATTTACTGTCGCTTCTGATCAATTTCATGCATTCTTGCTGAAAGTATTCAAAAAAAAAGTAAATGAAACCTTACTGCCCTTTTTTGTAGTGAAATTTCCAGATGAAGCTGTGGAGTAACATAATTTCCTGATGTTTAATTTCACAGATATTTCTGAAGGTAGCTGAAGACACAGGTGTTGATGTGGAATCCCATGGTGTCTTCATGTATATTAATATTCATTTAATTTTACACTTTAAAATACAGTATCACCATCTCTATGTCACGTCACTTTCATCTTCACTTACTTTTATTAGTAAGATCATCAGTTACATTTTACAGTGCAACAACTTTATACAAGATACTTAGAATAGAAACCTTATGACAAGTTATTGACATGAAATGTAATTTTAAAAGGATTATGTCTCTCTTTAATAATAGTAATAATAATAATATGTACTTTTTAATATAGTTTATACATTACTTTATTGTTTTTGTTTTTACCAGTCGTATTTTAGGGCATTTTAGGGTTCCTCTCTTTAACTGTTGCTGCATCTATGTAAATGTCCTCTCCACCTATCAAATAAACAGCAGTTATATTAGCCACCAATCCTTCAGAAACAAGCACTTTGTAAAGATGTACTACATGGTGACAGTTTCATAATACAACTGCACTGAAATGTGCCACTCGAGCTGTTAAAATCAGACTGAAATGATCAGGGATCTTGTTAAAAATAAACCTGAACCTCTCGTTTCTAACACTCTGGGATCCTTTAGAAGGGTATTCGGTCTATTTAAGAGCCTTACGGTTCTCAGGTAAGAACGGGCTGCTCAAATAAGAGCTGAGATGAAATGCTGCAATTGTACTCTCCTGTCTCACCTCAGAGTGTGTGTGATTGTGTGTATACGCGTGTTAATGCTCCCGCAGATAAGAACAGGCTAGATGAATAAGCTGAAAGTATCACACTCCTCCAGAATGACCTCTGCTGTGTGTGTGTGTGTGTGTGTGTTAATGTCTCACAGATAAGAAAGGAACTCTTGAACAAAAGCGCAGAAGCCGCTCAAGGATATCAGGAATACAGACTGTATTCAGCACTGGAATGCAAAGATGCAAACACTGTGAAAAATGGTGCGCTCAAATGTAAACTGACACATATATCCACTACACACTTATATGTGTATGGAAATAAACACACTGGCTCATTCTTTTACGAACCGATCTTTTGAAAAATTCAGTTGATACTGAGAAAATAATGGCTTTGTATCACATCACTGCTCTGTATTATCCCCCCCCCGCCCTTGTTTTGAAACAGATGCGAATGTTAAATTCACTAGTCGTGTGGAGGATAAGTCAGAATTCTTCCATGTTTCCATCTCTAAACATGTAATAGTACACTAGCTGTAAGAATGAGCAAAGTGTAGTGATTAGGCTGCTTTAATAATTATGGTTACTGTAAGCTGTAAAAGTGAGTCATCTGTAACTACTGTTGCACATTTTAGCTGTGATATGGTAGTACTTTGGTAATCTAGCTTCAGACTAATGGCGTTGTTACAGCATTTTCCCAATAGTAACAACATAATGCACTGAAGTATATATCCAGCATTCAACCTGAACTTGAATGTCGATAATACAGGCAATACAAATAATGTATGTGCCATTGGCATCTATGATTTAAGGTCAATGCAATTTAAATTAGCACATATGGAATATAAATAAGCAGCCTGATGGACATTATAAGTCAAACACATGAGCAACTGCCATGATGGTTCAGTAGATTTTAGTGGAACCTTGGATTTATTTGGAGTGCTCACATTTGTTATTGCAGACATATCCAAACACTGTTGGTGGTACTTCGATACTACTTCTTATCATGGATCAAATCATACCATGAGACATACCTAAAGTATTTTAGAAACCCTAGAAGTAACAGTGAGGTGGCTGTAATAGCTGAGTCAGCTGAAATAGTTAAGGCAGCTGTAACAATTAGGTACTGTAAAACTGTGGTGACAAAAATAATTGAGGCATCTTTTATAGTTCAGTCAACTGCAGTAGTTAAGGTAGGTGTAACAGTGAATCATCTTTAACAGTGAGGGCGCTGAAGTAGTTGAGGCAGCTGTAACAGTTAAGGTAACTGCAACAATGAAGTACTGTACCAGTGAGGTGGCTGAAACAGTGTGGCAGTTGTAACAGTGAGGTAGCTGTAACAGTGTGGTGCCTAAAGTATTTGAGGCAATAGTAATAGTTCAGTCAGCTGTAATAGTTAAGGTAGCTGTAACAGTGAATCAACTGTAACAGGAAGGAAGCTGTACCAGTGAGTTGGCTATAACAATGAAATACTGTAACAATAAGGTAACTGCAACAGTGTGGTAGCTACAATTATTGAGGCAGATACAATAGTTGTGTCAACTCTATTGGTTAAGGTAGCTGTAACAGTGAATCATGTGTAACAGTGAGGTGTCTCTAAAAGCAAAGCAGCAGTAACAGTGAGGCAGCTGTAACAGTGAGTTAGCTGTAACACAGAGGCAGCTGTAACAGTGAGGCGGCTATAACAGTGAGGAGGCTGTAACAGTGATGTGTCTGTAAAAGCAAAGCAGCAGTAACAGTGAGGCAGCGGTAACAGTGAGGTAGCTGTAACACTGAGGCAGCTGTAACAGTGAGGAGGTTGTAACAGTGAGGAAGCTGTAACAGCGAGGTAGCTGTAACACTGAGGCGGCTGTAACAGTGAGGAGGCTGTAACAGTGAGGAGTCTGTAACAGTGAGGCAGCTGTAACAGTGAGGCGGCTGTAACAGTGAGGTAGCTGTAACACTGAGGAGGCTGTAACAGTGAGGCAGCTGTAACAGTGAGGAGTCTGTAACAGTGAGGCAGCTGTAACTGTGAGGTAGCTGTAACACTAAGGCGGCTGTAACAATGAAGCGGCTATAACAGTGAGGAGTCTGTAACAGTGAGGCAGCTGTAACAGTGAGGTAGCTGTAACACTGAGGAGGCTGTAACAGTGAGGCAGCTGTAACAGTGAGGAGTCTGTAACAGTGAGGCAGCTGTAACTGTGAGGTAGCTGTAACACTAAGGCGGCTGTAACAATGAAGCGGCTATAACAGTGAGGAGTCTGTAACAGTGAGGCAGCTGTAACAGTGAGGTAGCTGTAACACTGAGGAGGCTGTAACAGTGAGGCAGCTGTAACAGTGAGGAGTCTGTAACAGTGAGGCAGCTGTAACTGTGAGGTAGCTGTAACACTGAGGAGGCTGTAACAATGAAGCGGCTATAAC
>NW_015661023.1:490171-507442 GCF_001515625.1 Sinocyclocheilus rhinocerous | reverse complement strand
CTGTAACAATGAAGCGGCTATAACACTGAGGTGGCTGTAACAGTGAGGCAGCTGTAACAGTGAGGTAGCTGTAACACTGAGGCGGCTGTAACAGTGAGGCGGCTGTAACAGTGAGGCAGATGTAACAGTGAAGCAGCTGTAACAAAAAGGCAGCAGTAACAATGAGGCAGATGCAGTACTTGAGGCAGCTATAATAGTTAAGGTGGCTGTAACAGTGTGTCAGCTGTAATAGTTGAGTTAGCTGTCATATTTCAGACAGGAGTAATTTGGCTCCATGTGAGACTGTTGTTTATGTTACAGACACCCAGCGGCCCATGTGTGCGAATGGCAAAAGGTCGTACGTCATCATGGGTTGGTCACTGATCAAACAGCAGTTTTTAGCTCTTTTTATCAAACGTTTCCACCATGCCCGCAGAAGCTGGAGGGGAATCATCGCTCAGTTAAAACCATCAGACACATCAAATACCCTGTAAAGACCCTCTTTCACCCGTTTTCCTCCTTCAAGTCAATCTCTCTCTATTTTACATGCTGTAGCTGTGTGAATTTAATCGGTTTAGGCAGGTCTGAGTTTCAGCGTGAATCCAAGCACAACTGTTTAGCACCAAATGCACTGGCCCATCAAAAACAAAAGCACTTGTCTGTGAGCTCATTTAACAAAGCATGAGCTCAGTTGTTATAATTGCATTGCAAGTAATTGCATGCAATGGACACCAATATAAAATAAAATTAATAAAACATTCCAGCTACAAATTCTATCTGTTACTGCAGGGTTTCTGAAGGCTGTATGTAGAGTATGTAATTACAAGTCATGTAATGTTCTCAGCTCTTGGTCAAATAACCTCCATCACTGTGCATATATTTTTTTTTCTGTATTGGCTGACGCTCGTCACCCTGGTTCTCTCAGGGGGAAGATGTTCCATTGTTTTCTCCTTCAGTATTCCCGATGTGTTCTCCGTCTCCGGCACATTTACATTTTCCTCAGTGTAAACAGAGAGTGTTTGAATTGGGTGTTTGGATTAATTTGACAATTACGGAGTGTAATTAATCAGCTGGAGTGAAGCCGTGTCGTCGACTCCTATGCAGCTTGTCTCTCCCTCGCAGGTTTTGTGTGCACTGGTTTCGCTCCGTCTGTCAGCGGAGGGATGGAATGAAAGGAGAACATTTGGAGAGATAGCAGAGTGGAAGAATAGAGAGAAATTAATTATGCTGGGAATGAAGGGTGACAGTGCCAGTTTTTGAAAGTGTTTAATCGAACCCTTTTACACATTTAATTAACTAAGTCAACACAAGCACATGACACTCGTCTGCCAGAGAGAGAGAGGGGGAAGAGAGGGGCAATGCGCTAAAAACTTGAGCCACTTTGACACGTGGTGTTTCAGCACACAAACTTGCATCTTATTCACTAATCACCCGCAATCCATGTGCTTAAACAGCACTTTGGCTTAAACATTCAATAGGTGCATCTCAATTAATAAAAATTTTAATCCTGTATTCGATTATTACTGATACACAGTTAAACTCCCTCAAGTGCAGATGTATTGAAAATGTTTGTGTGTGTGTGTGTGTGTATGTGTGTGTGTGTGTGTGTATGTGGGTTGTAATGCTGGCGTTCTTCGTGTGTTTGGCTCTCATCTTCTCACTGATTGTTACAAAGATGAATAAATACTGTAATTAATGAACTGCAACTTTAACTAATGTTAACTAATGGTACAGTACCTTATTATAGCAAAGTCTTACCAATAAGTTAACACGGTTGTTCAGAAAGGATGCATTAAATTGATCAAAAGTGCAAGTAAAGACATTTATAATGTTACAAAATATTTCTATTTCAAATGAATGCTGTTCTTTTGAACTTTCTATTCATCAAAGAATCCTAAAAAAAAAATGAATCACAGTTTCCACAAAAATATTGGGCAGCACAACTGTTTTCAGCATTGATGATACTGCAATTGTGTCAGCATTGTGGTTAAGAAAAGTGCTGCATATACTAGCCCTGCTGTATCACATGTCACATGCCCAAATTTCTAAGGCCTCTAAAACATGATCAAAACTTTGCTGTTAAACCTGTTGCACACAATCTACTCCATGCCTTCTGTCGTCTGATTGATAGTTAGGCTTTTTTTAGAAAGTGAAACACCTTTAGTATCATTGTACAGACGTCCACCTTCAACTCTTTTTGCTGTGAAATCTACTGATTTTTATGAAGTAAGTGTGATAACTTTGATATTGTTATTAATATTTCAAGATGAGCACTTAATTACTTCCTTTTAATCAATAACACTTACGTTCATTTTAACTAATGCATTAAAACCCTCTTGTTGTGTTGCGGGTCAGTTTTCGATTTTCAAACTGTTTAAAATACTGGTTAAACTGTTTATTTCTTAATGAAATTTGGTAAATATTTTTCATTTAGGTTCATGAATGTGCATGCAAAGTTTCAAAACAGATGCATTTTGGAAAGGCTTTACAAATCTTTTGTGTTGAGGTCAAATTGACCCTCCTGGCTTCTATGCAATGTGCCAAAAATAAACACTTCTGAAAAACACTAAATGAATCACAGTTTCCACAAAAATATTGGGCAGCACAACTGTTTTCAGCATTGATGATACTGCAATTGTGTCAGCATTGTGGTTAAGAAAAGTGCTGGATATACTAGCCCTGCTGTATTACATGTCACATGCCCAAATTTCTAAGGCCTCTAAAACATGATCAAAACTTTGCTGTTAAACCTGTTGCACACAATCTACTCCATGCCTTCTGTCGTCTGATTGATAGTTAGGCTTTTTTTAGAAAGTGAAACACCTTTAGTATCATTGTACAGACGTCCACCTTCAACTCTTTTTGCTGTGAAATCTACTGATTTTTATGAAGTAAGTGTGATAACTTTGATATTGTTATTAATATTTCAAGATGAGCACTTAATTACTTCCTTTTAATCAATAACACTTACGTTCATTTTAACTAATGCATTAAAACCCTCTTGTTGTGTTGCGGGTCAGTTTTCAATTTTCAAACTGTTTAAAATACTGGTTAAACTGTTTATTTCTTAATGAAATTTGGTAAATATTTCTCATTTAGGTTCATGAATGTGCATGCAAAGTTTCAAAACAGATGCATTTTGGAAAGGCTTTACAAATCTTTTGTGTTGAGGTCAAATTGACCCTCCTGGCTTCTATGCAATGTGCCAAAAATAAACACTTCTGAAAAACACTAAGAAAATAATTTCTTAATTGTGAAATTATGGAATTTAAGACTCAAAGCTTATTCAAAATCCAGGACTCATCTTCTGAATCATCCCAGGAAAGTTCACTGTTCGCGCAAATGCAAAATGCACTGCGTTTAATATGTGTGGATTGTCATATAGAGACATGTTTTATCCAGCTTCTCTGAACAGAAACTAATGAGCCATAAATAAACGATCAATGGTTTCACAGCAAAAGGAGCATTGTTCATCCAGGTGAAAACTGAACTCGTCTCACACACACATTCATCATCATATGTATACATTTAGTCTGTAGCATCTCCTGAATCTCTCAGACTGAAGTTCTGTCGGTGTGTCAGCACAAATGCAAATCACTCCTACAGTTTAATCTTAGAACTTCATCTGATTCTCTCTCGGTAAACAAGCTTTCTTTGAGTATATACTGCTGAAAACACACACACACACACACTCAGCTGACCCAGTTTGAAAACATTTACTCAAGTACTGGTTTTACTAAACTAAGGGAAGAGTCCTACACACACAAACACACACAGGAGATGTTTTGTCTTGAAACATAATCATGGATGCTTTGGGATGATGGAGGCTGAATGAATCTTATCCATTGCCTGAGGGTTTCAGATACATCAAATGCTGCTTTAATTAGACCAGCAGCAAACACACACACACACACACACACACACACACATGAAAACCCTGAAGGGTTAGGTGTGGAAAAAATCATTTCAAATATTTTTTTTTCCTGCTGTGTGTAATAACAAAAAAACTGGTTTTCAGCACAATTTCTCAATTTTCATATTTTTTTAAATAAAATTATTTTGTTTATTTCATGTAATCAATGTGTTTCAAAGATCAGCATATAAAAAAAATATCCTTTGACTGACAATTAGCATGTACTGTCCACTGGGGCACATTTTATTTTACTTTATGTTTTGTTTTGTTGTTTGTTTGTTTGTTTGTTTGTTTATTTTGTGTCTGCTGTGAAAAAAAACAAAAAATAATAAAAATGGGATTTTTTTTTAAGCATTTGGGCAGTTAACAGCCATGAAATTTTCAAGATTAAAAGTTAAAATTTTTAGCTTTTCTGACTGGTTAGCCGTTTCTTTTCATCATGTTTAAATATTCCATGTAGTCTTTCAAATAATATGAAGTTAAAACTGCATGCACAACAGTGCCTAAAATAGTAAAATGCTGTTTAGGTTACAGAGTCATATCATATTTTTATTTATTTTTTATTTTTTTTTATTGAACAGTTCATTGAATATTTAGACAAAATATAAAAAAGTATAAATATAAAATTTTTAAAAAATTAGTTTTTTTGTTAAGTAGCATATTTGATACATGAGGCTTTTGTGGCTCATATAGTCTGATATAGCGAGAATATGGAGGATTCTTTAAAAAAAAGCGTTCATCTTCAAATGTTACTAAAAATATCAGTTATTTTTATGCATACTTAATAAAAATCATTAAAGATTTGACAGTAGAAAGACATGAGTTGAAGCATGAGTTTAAGGTGGACGTTTGTACAATTATACTAAAAGACCTTTTACTTGCTAAAAAAGTCTAAACTATCATTCAGACGACTGAAGGCTTGTAGCAGATCGTGTGCGAAAGCTTTAACAGCAAAGTTTTGATTATGTTGATCGCCTTGGAAATTTGCATATTAAATATGATACAGTAGGGTTAAAATATTATTTTAACAGAAAATAGAGAGCAATAATAGTGTTCTGTTTAGAAGACTTTAGAAGACACTTCCATGGGGATTTTTCATAATGCACTGGGCAAAAACAAATGAGTAGGTCCAGAGACAGACGAATGCTAATCTATCAACTATTCATCACAGTGATAAATATCCATTAAACTGCATCTGCAAGTTTCATAAGCTCTGGACTCAAATTCACTCCAAACTTTCCCCAAAATCTAATTTCCAGACGTTCAATTTAAACCTTCAAGAATTCTTTCTTGGTTGTTGATAGTAATCAAAGACCGCTCATGGTTTAAAAAGAAATAGCTACTGACTTCCATAGTATGGGGAAAAAAATCAAAAGTCAATGAAAAGTCATTTTTTCGGTTTACCAATATCTTCTTTTGTGTTTATAGTATACAGAAGTCACATGATGCTTTGTGTGAGGAACAGATTATTTAAAGGGGTCATATGATGCTTTTTTAAAGATCATTATTTTGTGTATTTGGTGTAACAGAATATGTTGACATGCTTTAATATTCAAAAAACACATTATTTTTCAAATACTGTACATTATTGTAGGTCCTCTATGCCCCGCCTCTCTCAAACTTATCTATGCACAATCAGCTTGTAACACTCCAAAGAGAAAGGAAAACTTGAAATCGCATCATATGACCCCTTTAAGTCAGTATTCAAGTAAAATCTGCCACTTCTTGGAAACTCCAATGAAATTCACCCAAAATAGTGCATGTGATTTGTGCACTATATTGCAAGTCTTCTGAAGCCATACGACAGCTTTTGTAAAAAAATAAACTGAAGGTTTTTTTTTAAATGAGCATGTTTCTTTCAGTAGTTAACATGCATATCTTGCCTCTTAATTGCATCGATGTTTGTCTTCTGAATCTGAAAATCATTGCACTGAACGGCATCACATTATCCCAGCGACCTTTTCAAACACCTTCCACGTCTGTTGTGTCGCATTAAGTGCTTACGGGGCAATTTATGTTGCTGTAAACTGTATTTCACTGCAAACGGCTCCGTGAAAGAGTTTTGATTGATTATTTTTCTTGCTGTAGCACTAACACGAGCACATGCGCTTTTTCTTGTTATGAAATGCACAACAAAGCCATTTTTATTTATTTTTTCCTCATATAACTTCAGTCTTATTATACACGACTGCGTTTGTCTTCCTCCAAATATAGACTGATTTTAGTTTTCACAGCAGTTTAGTCATCCACCCGTCCCGTAGGAATCAAATGGAGATTCACCAAACAATGTGATTTTCAGTGAAGTTGTATGGAAATTATATATGGACTCGTTCTTGTATCAGATGCTGATATTTATGTAGCAAGAACGTAAGATGAAATTCTTATGCTTGTGATTTAAATCAATGATATCTTTAAAATAGTATAGCACAGGGATCTTCAACTAAAATTGCTTGAGGTCCAGTAATGAACCCTCCTCACCAGCCGAGGTCCGGACAATTATATAGGCCTACTTAAAAACATGAATTTAGGGGTTTTGCCAGACTAGGGTATCTGCAGGTTATTTAAGCCTTAATTTAAGACTTTCCCCCCAGGTTTCACAAACAAGGTTTAAGCCTAGTCCCAGACTAAAATGCATGACTGAGATGTTTTAACTGAAGGTATATTGCACTGAAATATCTTAAAATATGTCAGTGACTTTGTTTTGTCTCAAGATGCACACCAGTATTTTTTTTTTCCTAAGGCATGTTTATAAAAATCACTTAAACATTCTAATTGAACTATGACCTAATCCTGGTTTAGTCTAAGCCCTGTCTGTGAAACTAGGCCATAAAGACCTTTTTTAAGACCTGCACAAATAAAATTAAAATGACTGTAAAAAGCATGATTTACAGTTCAGATAGCCCTAAAGGTTTTCAGAAAACAAAGTTTTATAAAATGATGAACCTCACATTTTTTTTAAGAAAATGGAGTCAAAAGTGTCAATTATTATATTAGTATTATCAATCAATTATTATATTAATTAAATAACGTATATATTTTTTTCTTTTTCTTAATTGTTTAAATGTTTATAATGCATCTTGTCGATCCACCAGTTCACATTTACAACATGGGTTGATTTTCACAATGGTCTGAACAAAAACAGCAGACGGACTTATTGAAAATGCAAATTCATTCTCTGCCAGCAGGTGGTGCTTTCGGAACGGTATAAATATAGCATTTTCCCCGGTGACAGCTGTACATAAAGCAGCACAGCAGCTGACTTTGAAGTTTAATCATTACATTAAGCCATATTGCAATTCTTGTTTTTCTGTCCCAAAATTCACCTCCTGAAATCCGCACCTCCTGAAATCGTGGTCTGGATTCGGACTGGAGTCCGCCAGTTGGCGACCCCTGGTATAGCAGATACTTACATAAAATTATAGAAATATAATTTGTCACTCTATATCTCCAATAATGTCTTAGTAAGATGAGATTTAAATGATCCAAACATATAATGCAATGCAATCATATTTTTCCTTCATTGGATTGTAGTTCTTTCCCATCATTTAAGTCTTTAAGTTCACAATCTTATTTATTTAAATTTGATTTTCAAATACTTTTTTGCTTCAAATCAAAGTTTGTAATGTTGTAATTCACCTCGTGGCTGGTTGGTTTAGTTTGTGGGTTATACCTCTTTAACAAAGACGTTATACAATCCCAATAGGGAAAAGTAATAATGAGAGAAATACTTCCTAAACCAAGGCTGCTGAAGAATTGTGCAGGTTCAGTTGTGCTTTATTATAGGTATAAACAGTCAGTTCCTGTCTTCAAATGTGATTGGTTGAATGCCGTTCCCAAAGTGCTGACATCACTGTGATATTTTACTGACATGCAGTGTATGAAATGCACAAAAGTGTATCTTCATTTTGTCATTAAATGCAAAGCTTAAAATATATTTTTTGGAGCAGGAAAGGAATAAAGCGACTAACTGGGCAATTTTGGTTTGATAGATGTGGACTAAAAGCCACAAAACCACCGTTTTGATTTCAAGGTAAAAGCATTATTGGAATAGTTCTGTTCCCGCTCTGTGAATCAGCGTCAAATAGATGTTCATTATACAAATCACAAGCCTCCGACAATGCAACTCTGTGTGTGTGCGTGTCAGAGCGCTTTCATTTAGGCCAGTTTCTGTGGAACAGAGTCTGTGTCATTAGTTTCACGTTGATCGTGAATCACACCAGAGAAGCTCCCACTTTTATTGTTCCAGTGCGTTATTCTGGTTTGTTTGGAAGAACCTGTGTGTGTGTTCTTGTTTATGCTACATTGTGGTGACCCCATTGTGTCCACACAAGGTTAATAAAACCTGACATTTTTAATGACCTTTGGTCCCCGCGAGGAAAAAAAAAAAAAAAAATAGTAAATGATGTTTATCTGAAAGTGTAACAATGCAAACAGGTTTTCTGTAAGGGCTAGGTTGTTAGTTAGGGTTGGGTTAGGGGATAGAAAATATTGTTTGGTCAGTATAAAAGTAATAGAAGTATATACAAATGTGTGTGTGTGTGTGTGTGTGTGTGTGTGTGTGTGTGTGTGTGTGTGTCTGTGAGTGTGTGTGTGTGTGTGTGTGTGTAATGGTTTTGTCTGGTGTGTGTTTTCTTTTGTAGAGAACTCAGAACACCACAGACACCCTGCAGAACCTCACGGCCCGAAATATGACCGACTTCCTGCTCAAGAACTACCTGAAATCAGGAAAAATACGGTAACAACACACACTCACGCCACAGGATGTGAAGAATGAAACAAGATCAAAGCAGCACAATTGCCAACGTGTCTGTGTGTGTGTGTGTGTGTGTGTGTGTGTGTGATCGACGACTTCAAATCATTGCTCAACATCTCGCAGGTGAGAGCGATGGGCGTTAGACATTACTGCCAACCTGCCCTCCGGAAATCACTGCTCAAGTGTAGCATTACAGCCATTTCTGACACGCTTCTGATCGAGCTGATGCCAAAACCTCCCTGCAGTCTACAAACCACAGAGATCTGACTTCGGACAGGACTTTTCCATTTATTATGCTTTGCATTTTAGGTTGGTCTTGAATTGTATTCAAATGCATGAAATATAAATTCATAAGAGAAGCTTCAGAATATTAGTGTTGTTTCTTATTGATAGCAGTGGTGATTAAAGCCAAATTATCACAGTTTTATTGTAGTTATCGTAACAATGTGCATTTGTTTATTACAGACAGCTTTTTCATCCACATTCATTTTCATGAACAAGTAGAAAGTACCATTTGCTCGTTCCAATAATTTCTTCTGTTTGCATAGAAGTTTATCACTGACGTATCAAAACATGGTAGGAAATCTCCATCAATATGCATGAGCAGCTTGAGCACGCGTCGTGATGAGAAGTGTGTTTTATTTACTGTTTTTTAATGCAGTGTGAAGCTGTTCGGGCCTTTGAAAGCATTTAAATGCTGTGAAAAGTCCCACCAGCTTTCCGCTTAGCATTCGTTTATCAAATATGGAGATCATGTTTTCCCACACTGCAATTCTGCTGAATTTTTTAATACTTAGAAACAGATATCTGTTGTTCTCCTGAAGTTTAGATAACTCTTTATTCCCTTTAATAAATTCCCTCATATACTGTGGTTTTGAAGACAGAGAATAAAGCTGATCTGTACCTGTACGCTACAGAATCAACCCTGATTTACAGAACAGAATTGCTTTCTGGATTAAATCCTCTATAAGCAACATAGTTTAGCTCATAAACAACCTCATTTATAACCTAAATATGATTTTTATTTACAATAAATAATACTATTACATTACATAGTGTTTTTAATACAATGTCATGATTGTATTGAAATACTTTTTTAAGAAATTAATACTTTTATTCAGCAAGGATTCAATAAATTGATCAAAAGTGACAGGAAAGACATGTATAATGTTACAAAAGATTTCTATTTTAAATAAATGCTGCTCTTATGAACTTTCTGTTCTTCAAATACTGAAAAATAAAATGTGTCACGGTTTCCTCAAAAATATTGAGCAGCACAACTGTTTTCATCATTGATAATAATCAGAAATGTTTCTTGAGCAGCAAATCAGCATATTAGAATGATTTTGATCATGTGAAAATTCAGATTTGATCACAGAAGTAAATTGCATTTTACTATATATTCACATAAAAAAACAGTTATTTTAAATTGTAAAATTATTTCACATTTTTACAAATTTTACTGTATTTTTTGCAGTTGAATCGGTCATTTTTTAAGTAAACTCTTCAGTTTGATTTGACAAAGAATTTTTTTAAAAGTTTGATCCACTGACATTTACATGCTGAGAAATGTACTTTCTAAATCATAATTTGTTACTATCAACCGTTTCACTGGTGCATATCTTTCCAAGAGTTTGTTGTTAATTAAAATATCTAAAGTACAATAAATAGTCAGTCTGTTCATCTTTAGAATGAATGAATTTTACATTCCACATAAAGTCACCATTGAACAAACATAGCACAGAATGCATTTATTGTACAAAAATACACAAAATATGTCCTTAAAATCATAGTGAAATTTTTAATTGAATGTATTTTTGAGGATAAAAGCCTGTCAGTGTTTGCATGTGCCATATTTGACTAGTTTCTGTAAACTAACAGTGAGTTGAGTGGAGGCATGGTCTCTTATTTCAACAATATATTCTTGAAATAAATGCTTTTCGAGCTGGAATTTGATATTTTGCTATCGTAACAATGCACTAACAATGCTAGTTGCATTTCATTATTTCTTAGCATTAGCTGGCCTAGTTGTGGCTCTAAATGTAACGCGGTTGAATCCTCTCCGGCAGCGCGCCAGAGTCTGGACGTCTGATGGGATTTTAATGCTGCTTAGCTCTGTGATGGACGGCTGTAATGCTAATAGCGGGACGTTAGCGTCCTCCACTCCCCCTCATTCAGACCCAGAGAGTTTTTGGCACCTTCACTGTGTGTGTGTGTGTGTGTGTGTGAAGGATATTAGTGTTCATGGTGTATTTACAGTGTCGTGTGGAGCAGCAAACATTAGCATTAGTGTCTGATATCTGTCAGTCTTGTACTGAGTGTGTGAATCTCAGATCAGGCCAAAAACTGACCGCTGCTGTGTGAAAGTGTGCTGCCTACCTAGTCAGCATTTTAAGCAATAGACACACTCCCGACTCAAAGGCTGTTCTTAACATTAGGGAGCAAAATGATAGAGTAGGATTGTTTTGGACACGATCTGTTATCATGATTTATTCAAACACATGTTTGCCTGAAGTTCCGTAAAATCCAGTCAATAAAAGTGAAATAGAATTTTTTGAATTTTGAATTTTGAATTTTTTCCTTGTTGGTTTAAAGGGGTCATATGATGCTATTTCAATTGTTCCTTTCTCTTTGGAGTGTTACAAGCTCTTGGTGCATAAAGAAGATCTGTAAAGTTGCAAAGACTAAAGTCTCAAATCCAAAGAGATATTCTTTATAAAAGTTAAGACTCGTCCACGCCCTCCTAAAACGCCTCGTTTAAACACGCCCCCACATGTCTACGTCACGATGTGGGAAGATTTGCATAACGCCGCCCAAATGTTCACACAAAGAAAGAAGGCTTAACTTTTATTCTCGCTGTAGTATTGTTGCTGCCGCCGCCACCATGTCGTGAAGACACTGTGCGTTTCGTTGTGAAAGCGAAACACTGTTCCAGAACAGTTCAACCCAAATATTCAGATGTGTGCAGCACATTTTATGGAGGACTGTTTCCTGATCCTGGAAGAGTAGACTACAATGCCAGTGTCTGTTTCTATAAAGTGGGGCCGTTCCAACTTTGCAAGGACAGTCTGGCGCTTCTGACTCACAGCCTGTAAGTACGTTTTTTTATATTTAAAGGATTTGCCACTGATGATTCAAACGTGAGTTTTGAGCAGTATAGAGTAGCGCTTGTTGTTTGTCATTTCTCCGATCACAAATGCAGACATGGTTTTATGTTTACGCGGCGCGAAGCAACGCAACGCAATGTATAAAAAGACAGTATAAGTCATTATAATGCAAAATTATGTCCCCACTGGATGCAACAAATGCCTCGTTTATAATGGGTTTTAATGTTTTTGAATCATTGCTCCGGCCTGCATCATCACAATGTGGTAAGGGGCGTAACATTTCCGTCAGATGCTTGAGGTATTCGGCCAATCACAACGCGCTGGATAGCTGGCCAATCAGAGCACACCTCGCTTTTTCAGACCGATGAGCTTTGTAAATATCGACGCGTTTCAGAAAAGCGGGGCATAGAGGAGCAACAATAATGTACAGTATGTGGAAAATAATGTGTTTTTTGAACCTTAAACCGCATAAACACATTTCATTACACCAAATACACAAAATAATGTTATTTTTAGCAACGTCTTATGACCCCTTTAATGCTTTGGAGGGAGAAACATTAAATTTGTATCAAAGATGAGTTTGTATGACTCAGTAATTATGATAGAATAATTGGGTGTTTTATTATGTAGAATGTGCTGGAGGAAAGATGATGAGTGAAAAATGTGTAAAATACACAAGTGTGGGGTCTGTTTTTGAAAATAAGACTCTTCTGCTCTCCAAAGCTGCATTTATTTATTATGAAATATTATTACAATTTAGAATAACTGTTTTCTGTATGAATCTATGTTAAACTGTAATTTATTTCTGTGATCAAATCTGTATTTTCAGCATCATTACTCCAGTCTTCAGTGTCACATGATCTTCAGAAATCATTATAATATACTGATTTGCTGCTCAAGAAACATTTCTGATTATTATCAATGTTGAAAACAGTTGTGCTGCACAATATTTTTGTGGAAACCGTGACACTTTTTTATTTTTCAGGATTCACAGATGAATAGAAAGTTCAAAGGAACAGAATTGATTTAAAATATAAATATTTTGTGACATTATAAACGCCTTTACTGTCACTTTTGATTCTTTTGATGCATCCTTGCTGAATAAAAGTATTAATTTCTTTCAAAAACAATATTTGCAACAAGAAAAATCTGTATTGTTTATAAAACCCTGTGATTCACACACAAACTCTGCCTTTCTTTCTCTCAGCAGTTTGAGACTGAGCATATTTTCCAGGCCATCCGGTTGTTTCTGGTGGAGTTGGGCACCAGAGACATTGTGAAGGTGAGCAGCAGTATTTACAGTATCAGTACAGTATTTTCCGTTTATGATATTTTATTATTATATTTCAGCTTAATGTCAACTAACACAAATGGTTTTTAAAGGGTTAGTTCACCCACAAATGAAAATTAGTCCATTTTGTTTGTCTTTTTGTCAGTTTGTGCTTTATTTAGTTATTAGTATTTTACTTTATTTTATTTTTATTTGTAGTTTTGTTTTATTTTACGATTTAGGTTAAATTTTTATTTAAAAAAAAAAAAAAAAAAAAAGTTTTAGCTCAGTTTTGATTTATTTCCACCTAAGGCTGCAACTTACAACTATTTTAATCAATGATCAATCTGTTGATGATCACTTTGATTAATCAGATTTTCCACAATATGTTTTAAAAACAAATAGGTTTCCACAAAAGACATTTAAAGACAACAAAAAGCATCAGAACCATTTAAGTGTCAAACTAAAACATTTAAACTAACATTATTTTAATCGACTTTATGGCAAAACAAGCTCAAAATCTTGACTCTGAGATCATCTGAATGGCATTTTAAGTGGTGATATAAATACTGCAAAAGTGTGTATTAGTTTCCTGATGTTTATCTAATCAATATATTAAAACTGTGTTGGTACATAAAGAAGGAAAGGCTGTGTAATGATGTGCCATAAAATGCTTTGCCAAAGTTTGTATTGTGTACTGGACCCACACATGGGTAACTACAGCCCTGGAGAACACTGTTTATTTGCATGCATAATCTATTTTGTTTTGTGCTCAAAAAAGTAACTTTATTTTTGAAAAAAAAAAATAGTTTTATGACAAAACAAGCACAAAGGGCCAGTTTTACTAACAGCTTGCGCCAGTGCAAACCGCCTTTTGGCGTTAAAACAGTACTGTCAGGATTTACTAAAGATGCGCAGTGACGAATTAGCGCTGAAAAGGTGTGGACAGTTATTTTTGCACCTGACCTTACTGAATATGCATTTGTAGGAGTGTCCCTTTAAGATGCAAAATTTATGGGAGGAGAGTATTCCAATGAATCAAGCAACGCGTTTTACTAACATTTGTGTTCGTCAAATTACTGGAATTTGCGCCATTATTTAACGGCCAAATAAAGCATGTCTTAAACTATTTAGCGCTTGAAATGGCTGCAATTATTGTTGCAGAGAACAGAGAGCGCATGGTAGAAGGGAGAGGATTTTTTTCCACACAAATTATTTTGAATGCCAGAAGAACACATTGTCCGAACATATCGTTTGCCAAGCCATGTTATTTTTAATTTGCTTCAGGAAATAAAAGGCGACTTGGATCCCCCAACTATAGAAGTCACACAATACCAGGTCTATTAAAACCTTCATTTTTTGGCCTCCGGTTCTTTTCAACGCACTGTGGCTTCTTTATTTCTTTATTCTTTATTTGCGACTATACTAATTTGCGCTTTGCTTGTTATATTGTGTTGGTCGATATGTAAATGAGATTTATTCTTTAATTGCGACTACGCTAATTTGCACTGCGCTTGGTATATTGCGTTGGTCGATATGTAAATGAGATTTATTCTTTATTTGCGACTACGCTAATTTGCGCTGCGCTTGGTATATTGCGTTGGTCGATATGTAAATGAGATTTATTCTTTATTTGCGACTACGCTAATTTGCGCTGCGCTTGGTATATTGCGTTGGTCGATATGTAAATGAGATTTATTCTTTATTTGCGACTACGCTAATTTGCGCATTTTATATTGCGTTGGTTGATATGTAAATTAAATGTATTCTTTATTTGCGACTACGCTAATTTGCGCTGCGCTTGGTATATTGCGTTTGTCGATATGTAAATGAGATTTATTCTTTATTTGCGACTATGCTAATTTGCACTGCGCTTGGTATATTGCGTTGGTTGATATGCAAATTAGATGTTGTGTCTGTGTTCTTTAATTTGCGCGTTGTTAGTAAATCACTCGCTGAAATTTCTACACCCATCGGCGCTGTTTTGGAATTGCGTTCTCGTGCTAATTAAAATAAAAATTAAAAGTCTCTTAAAATAAACAGTAGTCCTAACACTGAGATGATCTGAATGACATTTCAGCAGAAACCATAGAATAGACGCGAGAGCGTAAATGCACCATATTAATATTATTTTCGTCTCTTGCAGGGTGACGACTTCTGCGGATGTGGTGGTGTCGATCTACGTGATCTTCGCCATGTCCTTCATCCCGGCCAGCTTCGTCCCCTTTCTCATCCAGCAGCGCGTCAGTAAATCCAAACAACTGCAGTTCGTGAGCGGCGGCAACCCCTCCTCTGCTCTGGAAGACGGATGGGACGGGGACAGGCTCGCGAGAGCTAAAAAGAGGAGCTGAGATAGCTAATTAAAACTCTATTAAAACTCTATCAATTTCCCGCTGAATCCTGTTCACCGCCTCCATTGGTCTAGACAGCGAGACTCTCTTGTCATGAGCTACAGTCTCAGCGGAGAGAGATGATTTCACCTTCCCTAATAAATCACTAATAAATCAATTAGTGTCAAGGGAGATAAAAAGAGGATTCGCAACACATACAGCAAAAAAAAAGACTGAACTGAAAGCACAATAATAATACAAAACTATATATTTGTTTATTTTTTAAAACTGTCAGGGCTACAAAAATGTATATACCGTATAAAGAATAGTATTTAAAAATTAATAATAGGTGTATTTTACAGTACAGTTGTAAAATTACAATACTAATATTTGTGTCATAATTTTCTTCATTTTCAAACATTACACCATTGAGCTTTTATTTTGGTGAAATATTATTCATTCTAAAAGCATGCATAGTTTAGCCAAAAAGTTATTATTTATTAATTAAAATAATAATACTAATTATAATAAATAACAAACAAAAGAAGAAATATTACTATAAATATAAGCCAGTAACACAGTAAAAAGCAATAACTATAACTATATTTGCATCCACACCAGCAGACTGTGATATTAATTATAATTGTATTTTGTAGTACAATTGTACTATTCATAATTTCTTCATTTTCAAAAATGAAAGATTGAGCTTTATTTTGGTCTAAGCTTGTCTAATTATTATTTTGGTCTAAGCTTGCTGCCAATAGATTTATAAACACTTCTTATTAAAAATATAATGTTCAGAGCGTTTTGTAATTTCAAATGCACATTTTAAGCGACTCAAACTCACAACACATGCAAGAAAGGAGTTTGATGATGAGATGCTGGAAAACCTTATCGTGAGCTGCTTGTGTGTAAATGAACACAGCGCTGCGCTTAACTTCACAGTTTTGTATTTGTCCAGCCCAACACAGAAGTGTGCTGTGATAGTAGTCAGATTAATAAATATTAAAGCAGAAGCAGTTTAAAAACGAAGTTTGATTGTGTTGTGTGTTTTATGATGTGTTTCAGTGTAATTATACCGTGCCGTGTATCATCGTCATCATCACCTTCCTGTATTTCAAAAAAAAATCATACGTCTCTCCACCGAACCTGCCTGCCCTCATACTGTTGCTGTTGCTCTACAGGTGTGTGTGTGTGTGTGTGTGTGTGTGTGTGTGGTTTTATTTCATCTAGAGGTTGCTGAGTTTGTGTGTGTTTCAGGTGGTCCATCACTCCAATGATGTATCCCGCCTCCTTCCTGTTCAGTGTTTCCAGCACAGCGTATGTGGTTCTGACCTGCATCAACCTCTTCATCGGCATCAACGGCAGCGTGGCCACGTTTGTCATGGAGCTGTTCGACGACCTGGTGAGACACACACACACTCACACACACTTACTGAAAGCTTGCAGTGGAGAACATTCTGTCAAATAAGGAACTTATTTTTCTATTTATTTCCTTTACTGACAGTCTGTGAAACCGTCCCCATGTTAGGAGGCTTATTGAAGGTGTGCCAATGGAAAGTGTTCGTTCAGCCCATCCTGAGACTAAAGACACGTTCACACCAACTATAATGAGAACTACATTAGCATCCACACCTATAAAGATAACTAAATTAGTGTCCACACCAACAGACGATAATGTTCTGTATATTTTCTGTTTAGTTAGCACTGTACAAAAAATGAATTTTCTCATCAAAAAAAGAATCAATCAATCAATCAATCGATCAATCAATAAAAATTTTTTAAAGAGATTCAGGTTTATTTATTTGTTTGTTTTTGTAAGTCTGCACAATTTGGCCCAAAATGTGAAATTTTACAATAATAAATAATATGCCATGATATTATTATTATTATTATTATTATTAGTAGTAGTAGTAGTA
>NW_015661023.1:475872-487363 GCF_001515625.1 Sinocyclocheilus rhinocerous | reverse complement strand
TTATTGATGTTTCTTTTATGCCAAAAATCATTAGTATATTAAGTAAAGATCATGTTCCATGAAGGTATTTTGTAAATTTCCTACTGTAAATATATTAAAACTTCATTTTTGATTAGTAATATGCATTGCTATGAACTTCATTTGAACAACTTTAAAGATGATTTTCTGAATATTTAGATTTTTTTGCATCCTCAGATTCCAGATTTTCAAATAGTTGTATCTCGGCCAAATATTGTCCGATCCTAACAAACCATACATCAATGGAAAGCTTATTTATTCAGCTTTCGGATGATGCATGAATCTCAATTTCGAAAAAAAATTACCCTTATGACTAGTTTCGTGGTCACATATATGTATATTAGTGCTGTCAAACGATTAATCGCATCCAAAATAAAAGTTTTTGTTTACATAATATATCTGTGTGTACTGTGCACATTTGTTATAAATACAATAAATACACACACACAGCATATATTTAGAAAATATTTGCATGTATTTGCATGTATATATTTATACTCATATAATTTATATTATATATACATATATTTAAAATATAAACATAAGATATTTTCTTAAATATATACATGCATTTGTGTGTAAATATATACAGTACATATATAAATAAATTATAAAATGCACTGCACTTAAACTGTACAGTAATCATAATAATAATATAAACTTTTCACTAATAAATCACTGATAAAAAGGTGTTTCAGATGAACATAGTTTAACACAGTATTTGCAAAAAGACTAAAGAGTATCTGAATGCTGTCTAAAGAGGTTGATGGTTTTAGTCAGTTTTAATTAATTTAGCTGTTCCCTCAGCAGAAAAGCACCCCCCAAAAAAATTTCTAGAACCATTTACCTACACCAGCAAAACAGGTAAGACTAGCAAACCAGTTGAGATTAGTTTAAACTGATTTCTTCAAAAACATTTATAAATGTTCACTTGGACTTGCAACAGGAAGTCAGGAAGTCAGTCTTAAAGTTGTGTTCTTCTGCACTTTTCCGAATCAAAAAGTTGAAAAACACTGACTTTCTGAGTTATTCTGGATGTCTGGCAAAGTTTAGCAAGACAGCTAACGTCCCCAACAGCACCTTTAAACAGACAGAGACAGAGAGATGATGGTTTAGAGTTTACCCACAATCCTTCTACCCACAAAAAAATGTTTTATTTCTAATAAATTCTCACTACTGAAGCCGATTTGACTTTATTGACAGGCAGTCCGTTTAAACTTTCAGAGGTCTGTCTCACGGGATAAAGACATGAGGACTGTCAGACGCTGCTGTAGATCTGCCATCTTCAGTAATGAAAGCCTCTTTAACACTCAGTCCCGCCCAGACAGCGTTCAGCCAATCACAGCGGCCGGCTCTCCGTCCTCGTCCAATCACTGCCAGTCTCTCATCTGTCCATCTACCGCTCTGACATTCACTGTAATGCTGCTGTATTGGCATATATATATGAGAGTGTGTGCATGTTTTAATCTGCTGGTGACAATGCTAATACAGTTATTTCAGTTTATCGAGGCCTCCTTACAGTACATACAGAAAACACATGATCAGAATAGTAGCTTACATACATGCTATATTCACATTGATTATACTTGTTTAATTCATATTTTGATTAATAAAAGTCTTCTACAATTCCAATGTACATATTATGTTAACTCCTAAAAAAAAGTCTCACAAAAGTTGCAGTTTAGTCTTTGTTTAGTTTATTATATTACATCATATAAAATAAATTAAAATGGCTGCCGTCACTTTGAGTCAAAAAAGCATCAGGCCACACAAAATGAATACATGTGGCTCCTGACGATATATTGAGGTCTTATGAAGCGAAAGGATCAGTCTGTGCAAGAAATTGAACATTATTTAGAACATTATTACCTAGAATCCAGAGACTCAGGCAACGGATCATTCTTTTTAGTGAATTATATAAACCAGTTCAGCAAATCGCACTGAAGCGTCTGAAACAGTTCACGACTCGAGCAGCACAGATCTAGAAGTTACTCAATCAAAACTCACTTTCAGACGGCTCACAGTCACTCCGACTCGAAATGAGCCAAAATAGTGGCCAATTCAAGGAAAAGAATCATATTTATATCATATTATAGTCCTTAGCCATCTTCAAGAATCGGCTAAAAACACATCTCATCTTTATTTGACCCTCTAACTCTAGCACTCTCTATTCTAATTATATTCTTTAAAAAAAAAAACTTGCCCTGTTTAGACTTGCACTCTATTCATTTACTAACTGCTTGTTTAGTTTAAAAAACTAACACTAGCTTCTCTATTCTTTTTGTATTCTATCTATGTGTTTTCTTTTTATTTATTATGCAATTAACAAAAACAAAAAAGGCCTCTAACACTAGCTTGCTTCTTTTTCTATTTTATCTGTTTTCTTTTTATTATATAATTTTAAAAAAACTTGCTACATGTACTGCGTTAAGCTAACTGAGACTTGTTAAAGCACTTGCATATCTTTGCTCTCTTGTTGATTTTGATTGCTTTTATTGTTCTCATTTGTAAGTGGCTTTGGATAAAAGTGTCTGCTAAGTGACTAAATGTAAATATTTCCCTGTTTGTCTGAGACTCTGGATTACAGTTAATAATGTTGTAAATAATGTTCAGTTTCTTGCACAGACTGATCGTTTCGCTTCATAAAAACCCAATATATCATCAGCAGCCATGGGTATTAATTTTGTGTTGCCTGTATGTGCTTTTTGACTCTCAAAGTGACAGCAGCCATTGACTCGCATTTTATGAATCAGCAAAGAGCATGGTTTCAGCAAAAAATCTTCTTTACTGTTCGACTGAAGAAAAAAAGTCACCTACCCCTTGAATGAATGAACAGCAAATTTTCATTTTGGGGTGAACTATCCCTTCAGAAAAACCTGTGAATGTAGCTCTATATATGTTGTGCATTACTGACGTAAATGATGTAATGTTCACTGACACATGATCCTGACGTACACACATCTTCACACACAGGTCGATAAACTCACTACCGACTTCTTCAGGCGAAGAAGATGAAGACGTGGCTCGAGA
Organism: Sinocyclocheilus rhinocerous; assembly: GCF_001515625.1. Lineage (NCBI taxonomy): Eukaryota > Metazoa > Chordata > Actinopteri > Cypriniformes > Cyprinidae > Sinocyclocheilus > Sinocyclocheilus rhinocerous. The sequence goes on along the minus strand of NW_015661023.1, from coordinate 484,315 downwards.
GAGTGAACGTGTGCAGAGGGGCGGAGCTCAGAATGACCTGCTCCGAATCTGTGACCTCACCAAGGTACTTCCTGTTCCTGTCACTTCAAGTCGAATTTCTGACGTCCTACTGTGAAAAGTGCCATAAAGCGTGCATTTTTGGGGACTTATGGCCAGTTGTCAGCTGATCAGGATTTCATACCAGCTGGCCAATCAGATAAATGAGCTAGACTGGTTTAAAACATTTTAAGACCAGCAATCCAGCATGTTTTTTTTTTCTTCTTTTAATTAATTAATTAATTTATTTATTTCCTCAGCAGGGTTATTGAGAACAATGCTGTTTTTCTTTAATAAACTAAGAAACGCCAGATTTTTTTGCAATTACAAAATTCTGGTGACATTTGTGATCACCCTTGTGAAATAAGTGTGCTTAATTGTGTTAAATGTGTACTTGTAGTTTACTTGAAATCTTACAAGTATATTAAAAAAATTTATTATTTGCAGATAATATAGTATTAATTAAATAAAAGGCCACTTAAGTGACTAAAAGAGAGACACTTTTATGACTGTTTCCGAACACACTTAAGCACATTTTTAAAAGTGACCTCTGTAATGTCAAATTAAAAGTTTAACTTTGAAGTTTTTAAATCATAATATTCTAATAACCTTTTGTCGTGTTTTAAAGAAGTGCACTTATTTTGACTAACATACAAAAGCACATGTACTTTATTATCATTTTAATTGTACAGTGGTGTTATTCGATATTATTTTTAAGTTTATATATTTTAAATGTACTACATTACAACTTCATAATTGCAAATATATTTAAATACAGATATACTTAGTTTCTAAAGTGGGTCAAAAACACTCTAAACTTCAGCATTTTATATTAATTTAAACTATAAAACATTTTCATTTAATTGCAATAAGCATGCAGTTAAGTGTCTGAAAACATTGCATTCAGTTCACGCTTACATATATTCTTTTAAAGTATATTATTTCTGTGAAAAGTACTCTTTTAAAAGCATGCTAAAGCACTTCTTTTTCACAAGGGTTGGCTTGTATGTTCATGTATATTCAGGACAGACGCTCGTAGTCCAGCTGTGTGAGTGTACAGATGTTCACAGGAGAGTCTCAGTGATTAGGAGTGAGAGTTTAATTGGTGTGATCTGTAATCAGGCGTCTCTGAGAGCAGACAGGTGTCAGGAGATGCTCAAACATCTCCGACCGGATGAGTCCTTATGCACGTGGATTTGATCACTTATTTAACCCTATACAGCTACTAAATCATATTTGATACATAAAAGTCCTCTAAATGATCAATATGACCAAAACTTTGCTGAGAAACCTGTTGCACACAATCTGCCCCATGCCTTCTGTCGTCTGATTAATAGTTTAGAGTTGTTGTTTGTTTTTTTCCAGCTTCAGCTCGTGCTTCACATGTTTTCTGCTTTTTTACTTATTTTTTACTTATTTGAAATTTACTGATTTTTATCAAGTAAATGTCAGAATAACTTTAATCAGATTTCCAGATGAACACTTACTGTATTGAAGCAACTTGATTCTTCATGAATCATTTTCTAGAAAAATCAGTGTGTCTCAAATCTGATCATCAGGATCTTTTGAGGGGACGTTTATTTCTTCATCTCTCAATCATCATTGGATTGCATTGCATTATATGTTTGGATCATCCTCTTACTAAGATATACTGTATTATTGGAGATATAGAGTGATGACTGATATATACAGGTGCATCTCAAAAAATTAGAATATCGTGAAAAAGTTTGTTTTCTTTTGTAACTTATTTCAAAAAGTGAAACTTTCATATATTCTAGATTCATTACATGTAAAGTAAAACATTTCACTTTTTTTATTGTTTTTTATGTTGATGATTAGAGCTTACAGCTCATGAAAGTAAAAAATCCAGTATCTCAAAATATTATAATATTTACATCTGAGTTTCATTAAATGGCCATCCCTACAGTATAAATTCTGCTGTTCTGTGTCAGCTGCGTCACGCCCGATCTGTTTCCTACGTCGTTGTGATTTGATCTGAACGGAAACAGCGTATCCGTGTGACGCAGCTGACACAGAACAGCATACGCTGTTTACATCCAGCTGATATTCTCCAAAATGGCACGACAGGGTGATGCGGAGGAGACGAATTGTTGAATAAAGTTGTTATTTTTTTCTTTTGCGCACAAAAAGTATTCTCGTAGCTTTGTAAAATTTCAACTGAACGACTGATGTCACATGGATTATTTTACAGATCTCCATGCTACGTTTCTGGACTTGGGAACATTTCAGTTGTGTTGCTGTCTATGGGAGGGTCAGAGAGCTCTCAGATTCCATCAAAAATATCTTAATTTGTGTTCCGAAGATGAAAGAAGGTCTTACCGAATTTTCATTTTTGGATGAACTAACCCTTTAATTTATTTAAAAAAATGTATTGAGCCCAAACATTTGAACAGTAGTGTATTATATATATATATAATTTTATTGATTTATTTTTTATATAGTTTGACTTGTATTCTAGTAGGTTTCAGCAGTACAGGATCTTTTTTTAGTTTCCTTTAGTTCCTCTTTAGTTTCTCTCTCTCTCTCTCTCTCTCTCTCTCTCTCTCTCTCAGTAAAACTGGACTGGTCCATGCAATTTATGAGTTATAGACAGTATTCTCAACTGAATCGTCTTCATTGTAACACACACACACACACACACACACACCTGGCTCTCCAAATCACTTCAGCCATTCCGTTCACACAATCAGCATTGATTTGTCTGAGCTGATAAATGTGTCTGCGGTGCGGCTTCAGTCTGTGTTCATTCACATGCATTCAAATACAAACATCAGCTATGAGCTACAACACACACACGCACTGTTTTTTAATGTGTCCTTTGCTTTACTTACAAGAAAAAAACAACAAACAGATTTATTGATTTTATCTTTTTTTTTGTCCCTAAGAAACGTTGAGATTCTTGTCCTTTGCATGTTTTTGGCAAACGGAAATTTCACACATACTCATGTCTATCGATTAAAAAAATAATCACACTTTTTTTTTTTGTAATTAATCATGATTAATCGCATATTTATATTGTCATAACTTCACATTGAACCTCCAAATTAATGTATAAACAACATAAAGATAGTATATTTTAAATACGTGTTTAATGGCATATTTTTACTAAGTATTATTTAATGAAGAATTGATGCTACTGGTGTCTCTATTAAATGCATTTTCCTTCAATTTTACCTATTAATTAAAGCCATTCAACATTGCAGTATTGAAAACCATTATTTTTAACATTTAATAGGCTCTGAAATATTAAGTGATTTTAAAACAATCTTCACATAAAGTATAAATTGTATATGCATAAACTATACAGATTAATCTTTATTAATCAACGACTAGAGCAGTCGAGTGATGTCTCTTTTTCTTTTTCTACAAACATAAACTTGACGGGATTTCTTCAACTTAAAGGCCTTAAAAGGCCTTTTATGTTTGTAGAGTGTTGCACTTTTTTTCTAGAATTTGACGTTTTGATTGTATTTGTTTTTAGTTGAACCTCCTCTAGAGTTAGTTGAGCAACTGATTTTTATGTTTTGGTTTAATGTATAAATCCAGCGAAAAAAAGTGCAAGTACCTTTCTGAAATCTGCTTGAATGTCTGACCGAAATCAGACTGGAGTATAACTCAAAAACATGGTGGGATAATGATGTGAAGACAGTGAGGTGAGGTTTGTTTGAAAGTCAGAATCCCAATAAAAACTCAGTCTGAGCCCCGACCGAGCACAAATCAATAAAACACAATCTGAATCTGACTCGGACACATACGCACCAAAACCGGAGATTCTGACCACAAACAGAGTAGATGCATCACTGTTCAAAAGTTTGGGGTCAGCGAGATTTTATAATGTTTTTGACGTCTCTTCTGCTCTGCGAGGCTGCACTTATTTGATTCAAAATACGGAAAAATCTGTAATATTGTGAAATATTATTTCAATTTCAAATAGCGGTTTTCTATATGAATCTGTGTTAAACTGTAATTTATTTCTGTGATCAAAGCTGTATTTTCAGCATCATTACTCCAGTCTTCAGTGTCACATGATCTTCAGAAATCATTCTAATATGCTGATTTGCTGCTCAAGAAACATTTCTGATTATTATCAATGTTGAAAACAGTTGTGCTGCACAATATTTTTGTGGAAACTGTTACATTTTAAATTCCAGGATTATCTGATGAATAGAAAGTTCTATTCAGATAAACAGAGATCTTCTGTAACATTATTAATGTCTTTACTGTCACTTTTAATCAATTTAATGCAGTCTTGATGAATAAAAGCATTAATTTCATTCAAATAAAATAAAATAATAATTTAAAAAAATCAAACGGATCCCAAACTTTTAAACAGTAGTGTACAAGTATATTTACTGTGTATAAAGTATACACTGTAAAAAATGACCAATATGAACAAGAAAGGTTCTCGGTTTAATTCATATTTATTTTTTTACTCGTATGGTGCATGAATAATTGGTGTGAATGCTATGAAAACTTGTCAGTGTCTGTAAAGTTTCAGTTAATGTGCCGTTCATTGTGTCCTGTTTCAGCTCTAATGCTATGAAGGCATAAAAGCATAATAAATGGCACAGTAATAATTAGACGAGAGGCCTGTATGACGCTCAGTGTCAGTCTTTTTATCTCTCCCACTCCAACATTATTGTATATTCTGCCATCAGCGAATAATATAAATCTCCTTTAGTGCCTCCTTCAGCTATTATTAGACACAAATTAAAGATATGGCATATAACAGCAATAATTAATCCACTTTAATGTGCTGATTATATAGTCCGCTAATGTGGTGCACTATAGAGCAAAACAATATATGCACAATAAACCACAGCTCAATTTCAAACATCTTGTTAACCAATAAATATAATAACACAGAATATAAGAGAGATAAGAGTTTGTATGACTATATTTATTTTCACATGTATATTTAAAATAAATTAAAATGTAAAAAATCTTGGTAAAAAAAAATGCAAAAAAATACAAGATAAGTTGTATGATTTTCAGATGTATTATTTATTTATTTATGCTCATTTAGTCTTTTTTCTGATTCTATTCATAGGCCAATAATTAAAACCTATCGTTAAAACAACTAAATAAATGAATAAACAAACAAATACCTGTTTTTAACGAAGTACAGTGCAATAATAAAAGCTTGAGCCGTTATTGAGAAGTGAAAATATGTGATGCCATTTATGTACGTATCCGCTGCAGGTTGTGTTGGTTGTTCGTTCGCACTGATTCATGTTTCTTCACACCCACAGAAATAATTATATGACTCTGGAGACTCAGACGCTTTACAGTTTGGCTGGTGTGAGCGCTAACAGTGCAAACACGTCTAACAGCAGAATATAAATAAAACAGACCTGCAGATTCAGACCGATTTTGAGCTCCAGACTGAAGTCTGCTGCTGCATCTGAGCTATTGCTCAGGTCATGACGGAAAGGTCATATTTATGAGTTAAACGCGAAATCATGCCAGACACAACAGATGCAATAGATTTATTAATGGTAAATTATTATTATTTTTTAATCTGAAATACAGTTATCTAAGTTGCATGTACAAAACATCATTGTATTGTTCAATTGCAATGCATTATATAATGATTCGATTAACAGCACCTTAATAAATAAATAAAAAAGCCAAAACACACCCAATGCACATTCTTTATTCATCATTTTATATAGAAATTATTGTTGAATTTTGTGTACAGTAGAAAAGGTACATCATCATATCACATTGACCGAAGCGACTTGAACCAGAGTTATTATAGACTAAAATTAAACCATAAAAACCTTTACACCTAAAATAAAATGTAACTGAAATAAATTACAGTGTAACAAAATATTGTTTTATTTCATTTATCATTTTCATTTACTTAATTTTGATGCACTAAAATAACTAAAGCTCAAACTGAAATAATAATTAATAAAAACTGTATTATTTTAACATCATTGAGACACTGTTATAGCTTTTATTAATATTTGTATATAATATTTTTTTATATATTTACATTATTATATAAATAAATAAAAATATTTTATATTTACATTTAAGTTTGAGTTTTAGTAAAGTTATTGTGGTTTGTATTTTTGTCTATATAGTTTTTAATAATTATTATTTCAGTTTTATTTTTACTTAAGTACATCGGATTAAACTAAGTGAAAATAAGAATGGTTTTAGTTAATTATAACAACCCTGATTTAAATAAATAAATATATATATATATATATATATTGTTTTTTTGTTTTTTTTGACTAAAATAATAATTTATTCAAAATATTATACTTGAACCACCAGACATTGTAATTAAGACTTCCCAACTCATAAATACAAACTTCCCCGGAGGAGAATAATTAGTTAGAGTAATATTCATATTATCGCAAAGCTCCGATATGATTGGCTGGAGTGGAAAGTGAGTCGCGCCTGTTTGTGGATTTCAGGAACATTTCAAACTCCACAAATAATAACAAATGCATGTGATTCTGCAAAAGTCGATCTCATTTAATTTGTTTTCGTGAGTCTTCCTACATTTATTTGTGGATTTAAAACTCTTTTCAACCATAACCCGACGCCTGAAAGAAAACCTGAATGAAAATATGATTATGAATCGCATTATTAATCATTTCTACCTAGTCTCTGAAGGGACGTTTTTCTTGGAGATGTAGCTAGGGACAGTTTTATTCTCAAAGTACAGCGGACACACACACAGAGCAAACACACACACACACACACACAGATGAGAGAACGTCCTTGAGGATTAAGAATAAAATGAAGAGCCGAATAACGATAGAAAAGATTAAAGAAGAAAAGAAGACGGGACTCGAGGTCACTCGCGGGACACTTTGAATGCATTTCCAGGCAGATTTAGCATTCGGCGCACACACGCACCTCTGTTTGCTGGCATTAAAATCTCATTCCACCTAACGGAGACTCGATTGAAATAATCCACGTTCATAACCTGCAGAATAACTCCTGATTGGCTCTCTGCGGATGCTAATTAAAGGCAGCATTACGAGGCAGGTGTTCGTCCCGCTCCGAATCAGCGCAGAGGACAGAGCGGTCATCATGTAGTCAATCTGTCATATGGGGTCAAAGGTCACACGTGATCATATCTTTATGTAATGTACAGTTGTGTTTGGAATCACATACTAACATGCTTCTCTTATTACAGCAGGTAAAATAAGTATTGAACACATCACCATTTTTCTCAGTTAATATATTTGTAAAGATGCTGTTGACTTGAAATTTTCACCGGATGTCGATAGCAACCCAAGTAATCCATACATACAAAGAAAACAAAACAAATAAGTTCAGAAATTAAGCTATGTGTATGGAATGACACAGGGAAAAAGTACCTACAGACAGATACAAGCTAAATGAAGAAATGTTATTCCAGTAGCAGTGACTCAGTGATTTACCTTGATGTCACCGTCAGGGTAGATGAAGTCCTTTAGACATTTGATGGGTCTCATTAGAAACGGGCAGTGTCTGTCCATGATCTACAGATGGAAACGATCAGTAGACTTACGTCCTGTGCTCACTCATAAACCAGGCAGTACATTCTAACATGTAAAAACTGTTATGCATTTATTATGATTTACAGCGGGTAAAATATGTATTGAACACATCACCATTTTTCTCAGTTAATATATTTGTAAAGATGCTGTTGACTTGAAATTTTCACCGGATGTCGATAGCAACCCAAGTAATCCATACATACAAAGAAAACAAAACAAATAAGTTCAGAAATTAAGCTATGTGTATGGAATGACACAGGGAAAAAGTATTGAACACATAAAGAAAGGGAGGTGCAAAAAGGCATGGAAAGCCATGGGAAGGCATGGTATGCATATTGTGTATAGTATGCAAATTTGACCTGTTAAACATGCAAAACAATATTTATGAGATGACACTCACTAATTTACATATGCAGAGTAATGAGGTCATGTGACTGCGCTGTGCTGTATCCTAAGGCTGTTTGAAGTGTTTCTCTTTGTATTATGCTGATACTAGACACTGTGTGTGTGTGTGTGTGTGTGTGTGTGTGGGACGAGTGTTTTCTGTGGGACTGTAACGAACTCGCTCAGCCGTCTAAATGAGGATGACTCATAGACTTCTGTTTTATATGCAGTTATAGTAGCTACATATTTATTGCAAAATAATTCTAACAGAAAACCTGCATTTTTTTGCAGTTTTAATAAAAACAAATTGCTAGTAATTTTACAAATAACTAAAAAGTTTGTAGACAAACCTTAAAGGGTTAGTTCACCCAAAAATGAAAATTAGCCCATAAATTACTCGCCCTCAAGTCATCCTAGGTGTATATGACTTTCTTCTTTCAGATGAATCCAGTCAGAGTTATATTAAAAATTGTCTTTGATCTTTCAAGCTGTTT
>NW_015661023.1:473093-475806 GCF_001515625.1 Sinocyclocheilus rhinocerous | reverse complement strand
AGAAAAATATCCATATTCAAACCGTAATAATCACTTTAATGTAGCTTGCGCCAACAGTTGTACACGGAAGCAGCTCCGGGCGGATGACGTATGAGTTCAGCGCTGCGCATGTGCCGCTCAGAATGCGGAAGCGCAGCGGAGAGATCAAAACAAAACAGCGGTCACTAATTAGAAGTACAAAACGAGGATTTGTAAAGAAGAATGTCGGGGATTTCGATATAAACCAAGAGGAGTTTGCTAAAGTAAGGAAACTTTGCTTCCTTTGCTCCTGTTAACAAATGTTGGTTTTCACGAGACTCACCGGCGCATGCGCAACGCTGACCTCACATGTCATCCGCCCGGAGCTGGCACTTTTTTTTTTATGGATGGGCGCTTTTTATTTAACTTCTTTTGGACTGATGCATGCAACACCCGCTGAGTGCCATTAAACAGCTTGAAAGATCAAAGACCATTTTTAATATAACTCTGACTAGATTGGTCTGAAAGAAGAAAGTCATATACACCTAGGATGACTTGAGGGTGAGTAATTTATGGGCTAATTTTCATTTTTGGGTGAACTAACCCTTTAAGTTGGCTTGAAAAAGCCTAACCAGAACATTTGAAGTTGTTTTAAAAGCTTGAAGTTTGAAGGCTTTCAGTTTGACATAGTTAAGTTTTACTTCACTAGATTTTAAAAACTAAAAACCAAGTAAAACCAGCTCATTGAAATTAAAACAGCTAAAAAAAACAGCTAAAACCAGTTTAACAAAAACAGTTAAACAACAGCTAAAACCAACTGGTTTAACAACAAAAGCTAGAAACCAGCTCATTTAACGCTAGCTAAAACTGTTTGCTAGGGTACCCAGTGGTTGCTATGGTGTTGCTATGCTGTTACTAAAATACTCAGGGTGGTTGCTAGGGTGTTGCTCTGTGGTTACTAGGGTACCTGGGGTGGTTGCTAAGGTGTTTCTAGGTGGTTGCTATGGTACCCGGGGTGTACCCACTTCTGTTTTATATGGATTATAGTAGTTATATGTGTGTGTGTGTGTGTGTGTGTGTGTGTGTATATATATATATATATATATATATATTCTCTCTTTTTAATGTGATTTTATTTTCTATTTTCATTCAAGGTTTAGTGATTTTGTCATTTATTTATTTACTTACTTACTTATATGAAAATGAGGAATGTTGCCTTGGCAGCTATAGCTAAAATACAGTTCATTTTTTGGTATTTTATTTGAATTCAGTTAATGTTGGAACACATATACATATAATACACTATATTATATTGTTACATAAATAGTTATTAGAATTGAATCTTATGAATCTTTGAGCATGATTGTTGATGAATGTAGAGCTAATATGAATTTAAAAAACTATTAATCTTATAATCATACAGTATTATAAATTATATATACATATTATGTGCATGTAAATTACATGTATATGTAACAAAAGTCCTCTTCTGTGTATTTCACCTCCTCTTTAGCTCATTCCTCATCAGCTCTGACAAATCTCTCATGTTCCTCTGGATAAAAGCTTCTGCTGAACGCACGAATGTAAATGTTATTGTGTAATCCAGCAGCTAGTTTTATCGTGTCGGCAACAAGACACATTAATCCTGGCAACAAGACACCAATTTAGAGTTTTAGCTGATGTTCGTTGTGTGTGTGTGTGTGTGTGTGTGTGTGTGTGTGTGTGTGTCAGAAGTGAAGGCTCAGTTCATAAGTGTCAATTTGAATTGAATAGACAGACACGATATTCAGTCAGAATTTAAATTGGAAAGATTGGAATTCAAAGGGATTCAACACAGTCACACATTGAGGAATTTGTTATAGTTCACAGTTTTTGACAAAATAAACAGTTACATTTCAGATTAGGCCTAATTATTACTTCATTTTTTTCTTTAATCATTATTTTTGTCTTGTATTTCTGTAAAACAAACATCTCAATATCCTTCAAACAAGATCAGTTTACTTGAGAAGCAAATTTGTGGAGGATAATGAGACTCGTTTTCAGAGAAACAAGGAGAAAAATGTCAGAAAAATATGCTTAATTCTTTATCTCTGAACACAAGTCTGATTATTTTGCTTCTCAAGCATGTTTATCTCTGAATGTAGGTTGTTCTCTACTATTGTTACTGTAGAAACACTGATTGTTATTTTATTTAAAAAAAATTTATTGTATTGTAGTCTTTGGCTTCCATAATTTGGGCCTATATGTGCACTACCATTCAAAATGTTTGGAGTCAGTAAGATTTTTTTTTTTTTAAAGAAATTAATAATTTTTAATTCAGCAGGGATGCATTAAATTGATCAAAAATGACAGTATAGACATAACGTCGCAAGAGATTTCAGTTTCAAATAAATGCTGTTCTTTTGAACTTTCTATTCATCTGTGTATCCTGAAAAATAAAATGTATCACAGTTTCCACAAAAACGTGAAGCACCAGTTAAAGGAATAGTTAACCTGAAATTAAAATTTGCTTAAAATTTACTCATCCAAGATGTAGATGAGTTTGTTTCTTCCTCAGATTTGTAGAAATGCAGCACTGCATCAGTGTCTCAGCAATGGATGCTCTGCAGTGAATGGGTGCCGTCAGAATGAGAGTCCAAACAGCTGATAAAAACATCACAATAATCCACAAGTAATCCACAGCACTCCAGTCCATCAGTTACCATCTGGAGAAGACAAAAGCTGAAACTAATCCAGCATTAAGACGCTTTTAACT
>NW_015661023.1:471501-473055 GCF_001515625.1 Sinocyclocheilus rhinocerous | reverse complement strand
AGAAACAGTTGTGGTTGCAACAAAGTGGTTGCCGAGCAACACACAAACATAAACAAATGTGTATATACTTTTTTATCGAGTAACTTTATTGTAATGAATTACTTTTAAAAGTAACTTTCCCCAACACTGCTTATATTTCCCAAACATGTGGTGTTGTTGGTGTCGGGGAGTTCTGAATCCAAATCTTATCCAGTTTTTTGTCCTAAAAATGTAATTTATTTCTGTGATGCGCAGCTGGATTTTCAGCATCATTACTCCAGTCTTCAGTGTCACATGATCTTCAGAAATCATTCTAATATTCTGATTTGATGCTCATTTAAAAGTAACTTTCCCCAACACTGCTTATATTTCCCAAACATGTGGTGTTGTTGGTGTCGGGGAGTTCTGAATCCAAATCTTATCCAGTTTTTTGTCCTAAAAATGTAATTTATTTCTGTGATGCGCAGCTGGATTTTCAGCATCATTACTCCAGTCTTCAGTGTCACATGATCTTCAGAAATCATTCTAATATACTGATTTGCTGCTCAAGAAACATTTCTGATTATTATCAATGTTGAAAACAGTTGTGCTGCACAATATTTCTGTCACATCTGTCACATCTGTCACAGTATAAAAGTCTTTACTGTCACTTTTGATTAATTTAATGCATCATTGCTAAATAAAATAAATAAATAATACAGACGACGAACTTATCAAAAATGAAACTGTAAATGTATATTTAAAGATATAATTTTGCGAGATGATTTTGAGAACATTCATTGTATTATTAAAAATGTAAGATTTTAAACATGTCCAAAGCATTTTTTTTCCCCCTGAAAACTAAATATTATTACAGCTACGCACATATCAAAAACACAGTCACACATTGCATCGAAATTTGGGATGCACCGATATGAAAATTTTGGCCGATAACCGATAATTCTTTAAATCTAAGTCCAAACTTTGATATAATTTTTGAGAGCCTAATTACAAAAAAAAAAAAAAAGTCTCACCATTAAAAGCCATTAAACACTCAAACCTAAATAAACCTTAAGCAGCCTTACAAATAAATAAAATAATGCTTAAATAATGTAAACAAGTCACTGGACAACATAACTTGTGTGTAAAGAATCAAAATGCATGTGCCGTGGAAAAAAACATGGATAAAAAGAATAGCCCACAATAATGAAATTACTTTAATTAAACCATATTGTTGATGAAATTAATAAGATGTGTAACTCGTGGATGCGCTCTTGGCTCTTCTCATAACATTTATTTATATTTTTACTACAGACTAACATGCTTTTATTATTTTGAGAGCAAGCAGTTACTCTGATAAAATCATATTGATGCTGAGTGTTTATAAACACAAACCCTTGAGTAAACACACACACACACACACACACACACACACCTAAACAAACACACACAAAAAATGGTATCCAAAAAAAGCATCTGTAAGCCTGTCAGTCGCCAGTCAAATCACTCCATTACTAGAGTCACTGTGCGTAGTGTGAGATTTTCATCAAATTCAATCTGAGTGTGTGTGTGTGTGTGTGTGTGTATGTGTGTGTG
>NW_015661023.1:463252-471255 GCF_001515625.1 Sinocyclocheilus rhinocerous | reverse complement strand
TGTGTGTGTGTGTGTGTCTGTGTCTGTGTCTGTGTCTGTGCCTGTGTCTGTGCCTGTGTCTGTGCCTGTTTCTGTGTCTGTGTCTGTGTCTGTGAGTGAGTGAGTGTGTGTGTGTGTGTGTGTGTGTGTGTGTGATCCCACACCTTTGCGTCTTTGTTCTTTTAACAAGAAAGATAAAAGCACTGGAGTGCGTCTAATGTACGTCAGTAATGTTGAGAGCGGAGGAAGTTTTTATAAGACAGCTACATTTCACAACAATCTACTGCTGCACACCTTATACAGACCATAAATCTGCTTCTGCTTTTCACACATTCACTGTTTAGAAGGATGAAAATATAGAGACGACGTTTATCTCTGCTGCTTTAGATGTGTATGTGTGACATGCAAACCTATTTGACTTCATGGAATAGAAAAGAAAGCTGGTTTTTTTTTTTCTTTTCTTTTCTTTTTTTTTTTTTTAAACAATGAAAGTAAATGTGAATTGAGACCAAATAAAACGACTTATGCAGGTTGGGCATTATATTCTTGTAAGTATAACAAAGCCATATATGGAAGTCTGTTTCCACCACAAAATAAAAATAATAAATAAATAAAATGTAACTGTGATGGTCAAAATTCTGACTTATTTTCCTCACAATTCTGAGTTAGCATCTTACGATGTTGAGTTAACATCTATAGCTCAATGATAGCTTTATGATAGCCCAAAGTTGTGAAAGTCAAAATATGTTGTAAATTCAAGGTTCTGAGAAAAAAAGTCAGAATTGCACATTTATAACACACTTTTGACTTTATTTCTCACAGTTTTGAGCTATTATCTTGCAATTCAGCCTTTTTTTCCTCAGAATTCAGGCTTTTTTTTCGAAATTGTATATCTCTTTTAAGGCAGGCTTGCGGAATGTTAACTTTGAATTCCGAGAATATAAATCAGAATTGTGGGATGTAAACTCAAAATTCTGAAGGAAAAAAAAGTTACAATTTCAAGATGTTAACTCACAATTGCCAAACAAAATCTGAATCGTGAGATGTTAAATCTGAATTCCAAGAACCAGTTAGAACTAAGAAGTCAATGAAAAAAACAGAACTGTGAGGTATTACCTCAGAATTCCGACAATAAAATATATAATTGCGAGATGTTTTGTTTTGCAAGACAAAAATTCAAAATGATGAAAAGTCAGTCAGAATTGTGAGATATAAACTCACAATTCCTTGAAAAATAGTCTGCGTTGTGAGATGTCTGTTTGTTTTCGGTGTTCAGAGCCGAACGCATCGCATCCTATGTGGAAAGAGAAAGTAGTAAATAGTGCTGTTTTATCAGATGGTGTGCAGGAACTTTTTCTTCTTCTTTGAAGTTTGTGGCAATGTTGTTGGCTTCTGCATAAAATGATCTGTGGTTCATATGTGCTTTGATCTCAAACTAATCCAGGTTGTGAAGAGTTATCGCCTGTAACCCGCCCAATTGCTACTCAAAACTAGCCCAAAACTAGCCCAAACGCGTTCACACAATAAAAATCATGTTCTGCGGATAAAATACATGTTTTTTGGCGGGGTTTCCCTGGTAAAATTCGCATTTTAGGGGCTAAATATCATGTTATTAAAAAGTAACGTAACGCATTACTTTCCATCAAAAGTAACTAAGTAACGTAATTAGTTACGTTTTTATCGAGTAACTTTATTGTAATGAATTACTTTTAAAAGTAACTTTCCCCAACACTGCTTATATTTCCCAAACATGTGGTGTTGCTGGTGTCGGGGAGTTCTGAATCAAAATCTTATCCAGTTTTTTGTCCTAAAAATATAATTTATTTCTGTGATGCGCAGCTGGATTTTCAGCATCATTACTCCAGTCTTCAGTGTCACATGATCTTCAGAAATCATTCTAATATTCTGATTTGACAAGCAACATACATTTCTGATTATTATCAATGTTGAAAACAGTTGTGCTGCCCAATATTTCTGTGGAAACTGTCACATCTGTCACAGTATAAAAGTCTTTACTGTCACTTTTGATTAATTTAATGCATCATTGCTAAATAAAATAAATAAATAATACAGATGACGAACTTATCAAAAATGAAACTGTAAATGTATATTTAAAGATATAATTTTGCGAGATGATTTTGAGAATATTCATTCTATTATTAAAAATGTAAGACTTTAAACATGTCCAAAGCAATTTTTTCTTTTTGTGAGTTTCGCGCGGCAGCGTGATGAAGAGGACGGTGCGTTTGAGAATGACGTGGATCTGAATTATGAAATACAAACATCAGCGACATGAATCAAACACCAATCAGCAGAAACCAGGCACTTTACCAGAGTCATTTATTTATTTGACATCTAAATCTCCATGTAGGCCACCGAGATTTAAAGCTTTAAAACATCCAACCAAGAACAGAGAGAAAACCTTCAGGAAAACTCAGGGTCGTTTTTATACAAGATTTTTATCAGTGAAACATCTGTCAAATTTGCACTGCGTAACATTATATGCTCCATATTTTTAATGTCTTACTTCCATGCACATTATATTTTTGCCAAATGCAAACAGATTATATATTTACATTTGCATTGTATACTGTAACAAATACTGAAGAACTAATTCACACGTTATTTTTTGGTGATTTGGGGTTTATTTTTGACTTTATATCAAACAACAGAAAGAACGTTTAGCTTTATTATCAATTTATTTTCTAGTTGTCACTTGTACGTATTGAAAGACCACATGCATTGATTTTTGCTTATGAATCTCAGGACTAAAATGTCATGCACTTTAGAGCAGCGTTTCCCAACCTTTTCTGTCTTACATACCTGTACTACAACATCAATGAGGCTCAAGTATACTCTATAATTTTTATATTTTATACTGCAAGTCATATTTTCTCTCATAGGTTTCTCAAGCAAATCAAACTCTGTTTTGTCTTTTAGTTCACATGTAGCTGTGGTTGGGAATCACTGCTTTATGTCTGTAGGAAACACTCATGTATGAGCGAAGTGAAGATGTTCTATGCAACGAGAACATTTTATCTCAGCACTTACTGTATGCGCTCTTAATCCTGCCGTTTATTCAGCATTCGTATGCACTCCCATGATCCTGTGCGTCTGCCGCTCGGATGTTTGTTCTGCTTATTGCTTTATGCACAGACACACATTAAACATTTGCACACTCTGCCGAGCCTCGGGTTTCATTTCGCAGATTCAACCTTTCCTGGTGCAGACACTCGCTTCGGCTCGTTTTCTGTTTCTTTTTCCAGTCATGATCTTTAAGTAGCTGATTTTCTATTACATCTTCCTACAAGAAGCCACACTTTTGTAGCTGGGTCGTCCTTGTAATGCATTAACTTTTCCCTCTGTAGCATATGCTTGTAAATGCGTATGAAGTGAGTCTTAAGAACTAGAAGAAGAGGCTTTGTGAAGCCTCTCACACGGGTCTGTAATTGCACATAGAATGGTTAAGCTGATATTTGGACGCCCGCCGAGGCCGCATTTAACGTCGCCATTAGCGAGAGCAAATTCCGGCATCGCTTTCAGTATGTGAGAGCGCTCAAGTCCCGACTTGAAGAGCAATTATAGAATTGCAGTTGAAAATGCTTAGTCCTGTTCACAGCGCCAGCCAAACTTGGCACTTGGCGAGAAAATGCAAAACTGGTGATGGAAATAATATGAAAGAAAAAACGATTAATACTTTTGATGGTGAGAAGTTTCAGTACTTTGTCGAGAAAATGCAAAAGCATTCAAATATACTTTTCCCCTCCCATCTTTCATCGTTTCTTTACCATGTCCATTTACGTACAGGTGGGTTTAATGTGTATCGCAAATTCTTGATTAATTAGTAGAGAATAAAAAACGTAAAAAAATTTACATTTGCATGCAAAAATTCTCAAGAAACTTCACATTTGCGCACAAGTTTTGCGCTTCCCCGAGAAACTTTGCGCTTGCTAGAAAAAGTTTTGCATTTCCCCAACAAATTTTGCTTTCGCACACAAGATTTGCATTCCTCCCCGAGAAACCTTGCATTTGCACACTAAAGTTTTGTTTCCCCACAACAAACTTAGTTTGCATGCTAAAATTGTCATTCCTCACATGAAACGTCACGTTTGCTCACAAAAGTTTTGCGCTTCCCAGAGAAATGTTACGCTTGCTAGAAAAACTTTTGCATTTCCCCAACAATTTTTGCATCTGCACCCAAGATGTGTGTGTTCCTCCACAAGACACTTGCATTTCCCCAAGAAACTTTGCATTTGTACACTAAAGTTTTGCATTTTCCCACAAGAAAATTTCAGCTTGCATTTAAACATTTTGTATTGTCCCAAAAAAAAGTTGCATTTGCGTGCAAAACTGTTGCATTCCCCTGAGAAACTATACATTTGCTGGCAGAAGCTTTGCATTTACCCAAGAAACACTTTTTTTCTGTAAAATGTCCAGACATCAATGAGAAACAGTCTGTTTTCAAGTTCAATATCATTTGTAACCTTAAATTACAGCCTCTTTGCAAAGCTGCATTAAACTTTTCATTGCCACATACTCTTTTGGCTTCCTATCTGCCTTTGTAAGGCATCATTATATTATGAAAAATTAAAATCACTATACAAATGCATTTGAACTGAATTTATTTGTGATTCTGTACTGGAAAGATCATCATTCTTGGAGTATTTTCAGTAGTTAGGATCAGAGTAAATTACACAGCACTAATGTTGACTGTCCCGGTAATTATGTTGTTTTTTTTTGTTTTGTTTTTTCTTGGCGTTACATATTGTAGGAAGTGATTCACTGACTGAACCCAAATACTGAACCATCCCTGTGAGGAACATGTTTGGTTGTTATGGCAACTGTTAAGTCACATTGATATTGAGCCAGTAACAGCATTATGAATGAGGCAAACTATTTTGGCCATCACACACACACACACACACACACACACGCACAGACTCTCTTTCCTTTCAAACACACTGGTGAAAAACACCAAAGGACAACAATTTAGACGTTAAACTGAAGCTAAACATCGCAAAATCACCTACCTGCAGCTGTAAATTATTTTGGCTTTAACGATTTCCCAAGGACCACATCAGTGCAATTAATGGTTAAGAAAAATCATTTTAATTACATGATCTATTATTCATTGGGTCTTGCTTTTATTAAATATTAAATGGGTCATATGATGTTGCTAAAAAGAACATTATTTGGTGTATTTGGTGTAATGAAATGTGTTTATGCGGTTTAAGGTTCAAAAAACACATTATTTTCCACATACTGTACATTTTAACATGGGGAGTCTATGGGATTGACTCCCTTTTGCAACCAGCCTCTAGCGGCCAGTTGACGAATTACAGTATAAGTCACTTCCGTGTTGGCTTCACGAGAGTGAGCGGGAGGTTGACGCTTGGTTAGAACGAGTCGTTTTAGGTAGGCGTGGTTGACTTAACTTTTATAAAGAATATCTCTTTGGATTTGAGACTTTAGTCTTTGCAACTTTACAGATCTTCTTTATGCACCAAGAGCTTGTAACACTCCAAAGAGAAAGGAAGAATTGAAATCGCATCATATGACCCCTTTAAAGTGCATTGCACTGCAACTCTCTCTGTCAGTTAGAAAATTGTATGTAACTTATTCAGCTTCTGCAAGGTCAGTTAAAAGTTGTTTGTAATTTTACCACTGAAATGAATCTAATGCATTCTGAGAGACAAGAGTGTCAGGAAACACAAACTAGCATCTCACTGACCCTCGTCTTCACAAAACACACACTCGCAGGGCATCAGACCTGGCGCCCAGCGTAGGGGTTGGAAGCAGAAAGAAGCTGATTACAGCCTGTCGCCTCATTCACTTTCCATCTCTTTATCTTCACTCGGTTCACTCCACACGAGCCGTGGCACACTTCACATCGGTGTTCAAACTGAAGCTCTGGTTTGAGGGAGCAGCAGGTTTTTCAGAGCCGCAGGGGTCGATGCAGCCCCCTGAGGCTGTCAGCATGTGTTTGGTGGACACACATTTATACCAGCTGGTACCAAAACTTATGCAAGGTTCGCTCCGTTACCTCTGAACATCTCTGTTATATGTCAGCTCCTCTGTCTCTGCATGGATGATTTCTTCACCTGTTACTATATTTGGCTAATATGGAGATTTTAAATTTAAGTCTATTTGTACAAGCTTAATATTACTTGCATGAAAGAGAAATTATGACCAAAAAAAAGAAATTTAGATTTTTTTTTTGTTTCCTTTTTTACTTTTCAGTGAATCCTTACACTTTAACAAAAAAGAGCACTTATAGAAATAATTTCCTTTAAAAAATATACTGACAATATAAAAAAAGTGTTTTCAGACACTTAAGTGCACGTTAATCACAAATGAATTAAAATTCATTATAGTTTATCTGTATACAAAACGCAATTAGTTAGCGTGCTGTTTTGACCCACTTTACATCATTATATGTAATTTCATAATTATGCTACTGTCTTTCAAATATGGTTAAAGTACTGCTGAATGTGCTGAGCTGAACTTGTATGTCATGTATTCAATAAATTGTAATTGCACATTTCTAATGATGACATTGCAATTTACTGTTAACATTGTTAACTTTAAATGTAATATTGAATAACACTCTACAATTAGAATTATAATCATACTTATTAAAGTACTTTATTTGTGCTTTAATGTTAGTCAACACATAAGTGTACATCTTTAAAACACAACATAATTATTTAGACAAATTAAAATGTACTTTAAAACTTTAAATTTGACATTATTACAAGGTAGAATAAAGAAGTATGTTTTTTTTTTTTTACTTTTCAATTAATTAATTTCCCTTATGAAGAAGTACACTTTAGCATACTTTTAAATGAGTACGTATTACATAAATAATATTAAAGAATATACTAGAGTTGTTGTGTATATTGAGAAAACGAGAGGGCCAAGCACCGAACCCTGAGGTACCCCAGTGTTTAGCTGCTGTGACTAAAACACTCATCCCCTCCAAAATACCTTGAGGTTTTTACCCATGAAGTAGGACTCAAACCAGGGAAGTACAGATCATGTAAGGTGTGATGAAGCCTTTCGAAGGGCAGTGTGTTGTAGTAGTTTAGTTTTTGTTCTGAAAGGGCACCTGGGTATTTTAATGACAGTAAAATGTGCTGGGTTTTAATAACCAATAAAATGTTAATGTGGGCTTCGGGACAGGTTTCGGGCAGAGCATGGATTTTGACATGTTTCTGAGTGACGGCTGCCGATATGCACATGTGTGAATCTATGAGCATAAAACCAGACTCAAGGGGAAGCAGGGACTCTTTACCGATTGATGGATCATAGCAGCTTCAGGAAAAGAGCTCTAACAGATCTTTTGAGCATTACTGTCGCATACACACAAACACATCAAAAAGATTTGCCTTGTGATTCCACAACTAAGGGATGTGAAGGATATAAATGATTCAATTAAAAAATATTTTTAATTTTATTTTTAATCAGCAGCTTTTTGAAAGAATGAATGATGCATTTATATAGCGCTTTACAATCACGTGGGGGGGTCTCTCCTCAACCACCGCCAGTGTGCAGCATCCACCTAGATGATGCGATGGCAGCCAGAGGACAACGTCGCCAGTGTGCTCACCACAAACCAGCTACAGGTGGAGAGGAGAGAAAGTCATAGAGCCAATCAAGTGGATGGGGATTATTAGGAGGCCATGATAGACAAGGGCCAGTGGAGGGAATTTGGCCAGGACCACCGGGGTTACACCCCTACTCTCTACGAGAAGTGCCATGGGATTTTTACGGACCACAGAGAGTCAGGACCTCGGTTTAACGTCTCATCCGAAAGATGAGTCCCCGTCATTATACTGGGGCATTAGGACCCACACAGACCACAGGTTGAGCACCCCCTGCTGGCCTCACTAGCACCTCTTCCAGCAGCAACCTAGTCTTCCCAGGAGGTCTCCCATCCAGGTACTGACCAGCTCAACCCTGCTTAACTTCAGTGGGAGACCAGTCTTGGGCTGCAGGGCGATATGGCTGCTGGCGTACACTCT